>NC_081288.1:1198449-1452836 GCF_030490865.1 Poecile atricapillus
GAATTGGGGTGGGATTTTGGGGAGGAACTCCTGGAATTCAGAGATTCCCAGGGAAGCCCCTGGATCCCAAAATTCCTTTGGATCCAATGCCAGGCTGGGAGAGCTGGGAATGGAGGGAATTCCCTGGGAAAGGGGAGATGGGGGTGGGATTTTGGGAATTGGGAATTCCCGGCTGGAATGGAATTCCCAGAGCAGCTGTGGATGCCCCTGGATCCCGGGAATGTCCAAGGAAAGGCTGGAGAAATCCTGGGATGGTGGGATTGGAATGGGATGGGATTGAAGGTCCCTGGATCCCATCCCAAACCATTCTGGGATTTGGGAGGCTCTGAATCCATCCCGAGGGATTTTTCTGGAAGTTGGGGCTGGGAAAGGGAAGGGAGACCCTTCCTGCAGTGCTGAGATTCCCAGGGAAACCCCTGGATCCCAAAATTCCTTCCTGGAGCGGAGCCGGGGCAGGGCTGGAGAGAGGGAATGGAGGGAATTCCCTGGGAAAGGGGAGATGGGGGTGGGATGTTGGGAATTGGGAATTGGGAATTGCTGGCTGGGCTGGAATTCCCAGAGCAGCTGGGGCTGCCCCTGGATCCCGGGAATGTCCGAGGAAAAGCTTGGAGCACCTGGAATGGTGGGAATTGTCCCTGGATGGGTTTTGAGGTCCCATCCCATCCCATCCCATCCCATCCCATCCCATCCTCAGAACCATCCCATAAAATCCCGGCATCCCCGTGCCTCAGTTTCCCTGCCACTCCCCGGCTCTGCCCCCCCCATCTCAGCTCCCTCCTGGAAAACCGGGACACTCTGGAATGCTGCTGGGATCCACCGCCGCCTCCAATTCCCCGGGTTTGGGAATGTCGATGATCTCCCAGGATCCCATAAATCCATAATTCCCGAAGGGATGAGCTGGATGTGCCCGAAGATCCGCAGGATGAGCCACATTCCCAACAATTCCCGTTCTTGAGCCACATTCCCAAAAATTTCTGTTCTTGGGGCATTTTCCCGAAAATTCCCATTTTTTTGGAGCCACATTCCTGAAAATTCCTGGTTTTGAGCCACGTTCCAAATAATTCCCATTTTTTTTTGAGGCACGTTCCCGACAATTCCAGTTTTTTAGCCATGTTCCTGATAATTCCCTGTTTTTGAGCCACATTCCAGATAACTCCCATTTTTTTGAGACACATTCCCAATAATTCCAGTTTTTGAGCCATGTTCCTGATAATTCCAGTTTTTTTGGGGCCACATTCCCGATAATTCCCATTTTTGAGCCACATTCCTGATAATTCCTATTTTTGAGTCACATTCCTGATAATTTCCATTTTTTTGAGCCACATTCCCGATAATTCCCGTTTTTGAGCCACATTCCCAATAATTCTCATTTTTGAGCCATGTTCCTGATAATTCCCATTTTTTTGGAGCCACATTCCCAATAATTCCCATTTTTTTTGAGCCACATTCCCGATAATTCCGGTTTTTGAGCCACATTCCTGATAATTCCCATTTTTTTGGAGCCACATTCCTGATAATTCCCATTTTTTTGAGCCACATTCCCAATAATTCTCATTTTTGAGCCATGTTCCTGATAATTCCCATTTTTTTGGAGCCACATTCCTGATAATTCCTATTTTTTTTGAGCCACATTCCCAATAATTCTCATTTTTGAGCCATGTTCCTGATAATTCCCATTTTTTTGGAGCCACATTCCTGATAATTCCCATTTTTTTGAGCCACATTCCCAATAATTCTCATTTTTGAGCCATGTTCCTGATAATTCCCATTTTTTTGGAGCCACATTCCTGATAATTCCTATTTTTTTTGAGCCACATTCCCAATAATTCTCATTTTTGAGCCACATTCCTGATAATTCCCATTTTTTTGGAGCCACATTCCTGATAATTCCTATTTTTTTTGAGCCACATTCCCGATAATTCCCATTTTTTTGGAGCCACATTCATGAAAATTCCCTTTTTTTTTGAGCCACATTCCCAATAACTCCCATTTTTTTTGATCCACATTCCTGATAATTCCCATTTTTGAGCCACATTCCCAATAATTCCTATTTTTTTTTGAGCCATATTCTGGATAATTCCCATTTTTTTGAGCCACATTCCCGACAATTCCCGTTTTTCTCCTCCCCTGGCACAGAGAGAAGGAACCACCCTCGGAAAGCGGGCAGGGAAAAGCCGGATTTCCCTGCGGAACGGGACACGGGATGGGAATTGCGGGGGCGTGGCTGTGTCCCACCTGGATCTGGGAATCCGGGAAATTCCGGATCTGCCGGAAAACCCCGCTGGGAGCAGCTGGGAAGGACCAACCATGGAAAATCCAAAGGATCCGGGTGTTTCTCCCAAGCCTACGGACGTGCGGAGGCGGCCGGATTCCCGTTTGGAAAATCCGATCCCATCCCGGCTCCTTCCTCTCCATCCAGGAATCTCCGGATCCCGGCCGATTCCTTCGGGAGGATCCCAATTTTTGGGGCTCTCAGGGAGCTTTTCCAGGCTTTAGGAACGCCTTGGGATCACGGGATTTTCCTCGAGGTGATCCCCAATCCCGTTCCCGCTCCCGGGGGATTTTCCGGACCATTCCAAGGGGCGCCGTTCCCACTGCTCCGGGATTCTCCGGGAGCTGGGATGGGGCAGCTCCTCCAGGGGGTTCCGACCCCATCGATCCCACCTGGGGCAGCTCCCGAGCCCGGATCGCTCCTGGGATCGATGGGATCGCTCCTGGATCATTCCTGGATTATTGGGATCGCTCCTGGGATTGCTGGGATCGCTCCTGGGATCACTGGGATCACTCCTGGATTATTTGGATTACTCCTGGGATTGCTGGAATCGCTCCTGGGATTGCCCCTGGGATCATTGGGATCACTCCTGGATTATTGGGATCGCTCCTGGGATCATTGGAATCACTCCTGGGATCACTGGGATCACTCCTGGGATCACTGGGATCGCTCCTGGATTATTTGGATTGCTCCTAGAATCGCTGGGATCACTCCTGGGATCACTGGGATCATTTGGATCACTTCTGGATTATTGGGATCGCTCCTGGGATCACTGGGGTCACTCCTGGGATCACTGGGATCGCTGGGATCACTCCTGCATTATTGGGATCACTCCTGGGATTGCTGGAATCACTCCTGGGATCACTGGGATCACTCCTGGGATCACTGGGATCGCTCCTGGGATCGCTGGGATCACTCCTGGGATCACTGGGATCACTCCTGGATTATTTGGATTGCTCCTGGAATCGCTGGAATCACTCCTGTGATCACTCCTGGATTATTTGGATCGCTCCTGGGATTGCTGGAATTGCTCCTGGGATTGCTCCTGGATTATTGGGATCGCTCCTGCATTATTTGGATCGCTCCTGGATTATTGGGATCATTCCTGGATTATTTGGAACACTCCTGGGATCGCTGGGATCATTGGGATCACTTCTGGATTATTGGGATCGCTCCTGGGATCACTCCTGGGATCGCTCCTGCATTACTGGGATCACTCCTGGATTATTTGGATCACTCCTGGGATCGCTGGAATCACTCCTGCGATCATTGGGATCACTCCTGGGATCACTGGGATTGCTCCTGGATTATTTGGATTGCTCCTGGATTATTGGGATCACTCCTGGATTATTGGGATCGCTCCTGGGATCACTGGGATCGCTCCTGGATCATTGGGATCATTCCTGGGATCACTGGGATCACTCCTGGGATCGCTCCTGGATTATTTGGATCATTCTTGGGATCACTGGGATCGCTCCTGGGATTGCTGGGATCGCTCCTGGATTATTGGGATCATTCCTGGGGTCACTGGGATCGTTCCTGGTATTGTTTGGATCATTCCTGGGATCTCTGGGATCATTTCTGGGATCTCTGTGATTGCTCCTGGTATTTTTTGGATCATTCCTGGGATCGTTTGGATCGTTCCCTGTTCCTTGCCAACGCTCCCGTGCTGCTGTTCCATGGTGGCCCAGAAATCCTTGGAATTGTCTCCCGCAATTCCCATCGCAGCTTCCAAAGGAGCCCTTTCTCCCCCACCTTGGACCTTCTCCCAACCTTCCCATGGATCTTCTTCCAATCTTCTCCCAAACTTCCCATGGATCTTCTTCCAATCTTCCCATGGATCTTCTCGATCTTCCCATGGATCTTTCATCCAACCTTCCCACGGATCTTCCCGATCTTCCCATGGATCTTCCCGATCTTCCCATGGATCTTCTCGATCTTCCCATGGATCTTTCATCCAACCTTCCCACGGATCTTCCCGATCTTCCCATTGATCTTCCTGATCTTCCCATGGATCTTCCCAATCCTCCCACAGATTTTTCATCCAAACTTCCCATGGATCTTCTTCCAATCTTCTCCCAAACTTCCCATGGATCTTCTTCCAATCTTTTCCCGATCTTCCCACAGATCTTCCCGATCTTCCCATGGATCTTCCCAACCTTCCCACAGATCTTTCATCCAAACTTCCCATGGATCTTCCCGATCTTCCCATGGATCTTCCCAATCCTCCCACAGATCTTTCATCCAAACTTCCCATGGATCTTCTTCCAATCTTTTCCCGATCTTCCCATGGATCTTCCCGATCTTCCCATGGATTTTTCATCCAAACTTCCCATGGATCTTCCTCCAATCTTCTCCCAAACTTCCCATGGATCTTCCTGATCTTCCCATGGATCTTCCTGATCTTCCCATAGATCTTCCTCCAATCTTCTCCCAAACTTCCCATGGATCTTCTTCCAATCTTTTCCCGATCTTCCCATGGATCTTCCCAACCTTCCCACGGATCTTTCATCCAACCTTCCCATGGATCTTCCCGATCTTCCCATGGATCTTCCCAATCCTCCCACAGATCTTTCATCCAAACTTCCCATGGATCTTCCTCCAATCTTCTCCCAAACTTCCCATGGATCTTCTTCCAATCTTTTCCCGATCTTCCCATGGATCTTCCCAATCTTCCCATGGATCTTCTTGATCTTCCCATGGATCTTTCATCCAACCTTCCCACGGATCTTCCCGATCTTCCCATGGATCTTCCTGATCTTCCCATGGATCTTCCCGATCTTCCCATGGATCTTTCATCCAACCTTCCCATGGATCTTCCCGATCTTCCCATGGACATTTTCCTGAACTTCTGATGGATCTTCCCCTGACCTTCCACGGATCTTTTCCACTTTTTTCCCAACTTTCCAACGGTGCTTTTCCCAACCTTCCCAAGGAGCTTCCTCGGAATCTTCCTTCCAATGGAGCCGATGGATCTTCCGTCCTTTCTGTGGATCTTTCACCAGTGCTGACCCCAAATGTAACCTTAACCCTGATCCTAATCCTGATCCCAACCGTGATCCTAATCCCGATCCTAATCCTGATCCCAACACTGATCCTGACCCTGATCCCAACCCTAACCCTAATCCTGATCCTAATCCTGATCCCAAACATAACCCTAACCCTGATCCTGATCCTAATCCTGATCCCAAACATAACCCTAACCCTGATCCTGATCCTGACCCCGATCCTCATCCCAACCCTGATCTCGATCCTGACCCTGATCCTAAACCTGACCCCAATCCTGATCCTAATTCAGAGGTGATCCTGATCCTGACCCTGATCTGGATCCCGATCCCAACCTTAACTCTGATCCTGACCTCAATCCCAACCCTGATCCTGATCCTCATCCTCATCCTAACCCTGATCTGGATCCTGATCCCAATCCTAACCTTGATCCAGGCTCTGATCCCAATCCTAACTCTGATCCTGACCCCAATCCCAGCCCTGATCCTGATCCTGACCCTGATCTGGATCCCGATCCCAATCCTAACTCTGATCCTGACCCCAATCCCAGCCCTGATCCTGATCCTGACCCTGATCTGGATCCTGATCCTGACCCTGATCTGGATCCTGATCCCAATCCTAACCTTGATCCAGGCTCTGATCCCAATCCTAACTCTGATCCTGACCCCAATCCCAGCCCTGATCCTGATCCTGACCCTGATCCGGATCCCGATCCCAATCCTACCTCTGATCCTGACCCCAATCTTGACCCTGATCCTGATCCTGATCCTGACCCTGATCTGGATCCCGATCCCAATCCTAACTCTGATCCTGACCCCAATCTTGACCCTGATCTTGATCCTGATCCTCACCCTAACCCTGCCCCTGGTTTTCCTGGGAATTGGACAGGGATACTGGGAACTGGACATGGATACTGGGAGCTGGACATGGATACTGGGAGCTGGACATGGATACTGGGAACTGGGCAGGGATACTGGGAGCTGGACATGTATACTGGGAACTGGGCAGGGATACTGGGAACTGGAAATGGATACTGGGAGCTGGATACAGATACTGGGAACTGGACAGGGATACTGGGAACTGGATAAAGATACTGGGAACTGGGCAGGGATACTGGGAACTGGGCAGGGATACTGGGAAATGGACAGGAATACTGGGAACTGGACAGGGATACTGGGAACTGGACATGGATACTGGGAACTGGACAGGGATACTGGGAACTGGACAGGGATACTGGGAGCTGGGCAGGGATACTGGGAACTGGACAGGAATACTGGGAACTGGACAGGGATACTGGGAACTGGACATGGATACTGGGAACTGGACAGGGATACTGGGAACTGGGCAGGGATACTGGGAACTGGACAGGGATACTGGGAACTGGACAGGGATACTGGGAGCTGGGCAGGGATACTGGGAACTGGGCAGGAATACTGGGAACTGGACAGTGATACTGGGAACTGGACAGTGATACTGGGAACTGGGCAGGGATACTGGGAACTGGACAGGGATACTGCGAACTGGACACAGGGATACTGGGGGCTGGACAGGGATACTGGGAACTGGGCAGGGATACTGGGAACTGGGCAGGGATACTGGGAACTGGGCAGGGATACTGGGGGCTGGACAGGGATACTGGGAACTGGGCAGGGATACTGGGAGCTGGGCAGGGATACTGGGAGCTGGATACAGATACTGGGAACTGGGCAGGGATACTGGGAACTGGGCAGGGATACTGGGAACTGGATACAGATACTGGGAACTGGGCAGGGATACTGGGAACTGGGCAGGGATACTGGGAACTGGACAGGGATACTGCGAACTGGACACAGGGATACTGGGGGCTGGACAGGGATACTGGGAACTGGGCAGGGATACTGGGAACTGGACACGGATAGTGGGAGCTGGACACGGATACTGGGAACTGGACATGGATACTGGGAACTGGGCACGGATACTGGGAACTGGGCAGGGATACTGGGAGCTGGATACAGATACTGGGAACTGGGCAGGGATACTGGGAACTGGACACAGATACTGGGAACTGGGCAGGGATACTGGGAACTGGACATGGATACTGGGAACTGGACAGGGATACTGGGAGCTGGACAGGGATACTGGGAACTGGGCAGGGATACTGGGAACTGGGCAGGGATACTGGGAGCTGGATACAGATACTGGGAACTGGACATGGATACTGGGAACTGGGCAGGGATACTGGGAGCTGGGCAGGGATACTGGGAGCTGGATACAGATACTGGGAACTGGATACAGATACTGGGAACTGGGCAGGGATACTGGGCCAGGATCAAACACTGTCCGAAGTTTTCCTGCTCCCGGTCACTCCGGGGGTTGGGACATGGCCATGGCAAAGGATCCGGGATCAGGTGTGGGAGCAGGAGACAGAATTCCTGCTGTCCTGAACCCGGCAGCTGTGATAGGAGCCTTGGGATGAAGCTCGGGATGAGCCCTGGGATGAACCTTGGGAAGAACCTCAGGAGGAACCTCAGAATGAACCTCGGGATGAAGCTCAGGATGAGCCCTGGGAGGATCCCTGGGAGGAACCTTGGGATGAGCCCTGGGATGAACCTTGGGAAGAACCTCAGGAGGAACCTTGGGATGAACCTCAGGACAAACCTTGGGAGGAACCTTGGAAGGAACCTCAGAATGAACCTTGGGATGAGCCCTGGGATGAGCCCTGGGAGGAGCCCTGGGAGGAGCCCTGGGAGGAGCCCTGGGAGGAACCTTGGGATGAGCTCTGGGAGGAACCTCAGGAGGAACCTTGGGATGAGCTCTGGGAAGAACCTTGGGAGGAACCTCAGGACAAACCTTGGGAGGAACCTCGGGATGAACCTCAGAATAAACCTCGGGATGAGCCCTGGGAGGAACCTCGGGATGAACCTTGGGATGAAGCTCGGGATGAGCCCTGGGAGGATCCCTGGGAGGAACCTGGGGATGAACCTCAGGATGAATCTCGCATGAACCTCGGGATGAGCCCTGGGAAGAACCTTGGGAGGAACCTCAGGACAAACCTTGGGAGGAACCTTGGGAGGAACCTCAGGAGGAACCTCGGGCTGAGCCCTGGGAGGAACCTTGGGATGAACCTCAGAATAAACCTTGGGATGAGCCCTGGGAGGAATCTCAGGATGAACCTCGGGATGAACCTCGGATGAACCTCGGGATGAGCCCTGGGAAGAACCTTGGGATGAACCTCAGAATGAACCTTGGGATGAGCCCTGGGAAGAACCTTGGGAGGAACCTCAGGACAAACCTTGGGATGAAGCTCAGGATGAGCCCTGGGATGAGCCCTGGGATGAACCCTGGGAGGAACCTTGGGAGGAGCCTTGGGATGAACCTTGGGATGAACCTCGGGATGAGCCTTGGGATAAACCCCGGGCAGAACCTCGGGATGAGCCCGGGATAACTCCCAGAACGATCCATCGGATGATCCAAGAGCCCCTGGTGCCAACACAGGGGACGGACACCCCCCGGTGTCCCCCAAATATCCCAAATTTCCGTGACACCGGTGCCGGCACCGAGGGAACAAATCCACGGCTGGATCCGATGGGATCAGCCCCTCACGGCCTCCGGAACGACCCCGCTCCGGGTGTTCCCGGAAAGTTCCGGAGCAGGCCGGAGGCTTCCGAGCATCCCACCCGGGAGCAGAGCAAATCCCTGGGAACGCAGCCCCCGGCATTCCCGGAGCGTCGGGATCCGGCTCCGCTCTCCCGGGATGGGGCCGCGGCCTCGGGAATTCAGCGCTTGGCAGAAAAGGACAAGGAAAACAAAAACCAAAATCACCCCCAGGAAGGGCTCCGGGAGCTGGGACACGGATGGAGCCGGAGCTCCGCACACGGAACAACGGGACACGAGGACGGGACACGGGGACAACACGGAGGAAGCACAACCAGGAGCACAGAGCCGGCCATGCACGCTGGGAAATTCCCAGGGGGAATTCTCCGGCCCCCTCCCAATCCCATGGATTCCCTCCCCACCCACCCAATCCCATGGATTCCCAGGGATTCCCATGGATTCCCCCACCCAATCCCATGGATTCCCATGGATTCCCAGGGATTCCCCCACCCAATCCCACGGATTGCTCCTTCCACTCCAAGGGAGCTGGAGCGGGAACAGCTTTTCCAGGGATCCTTCCGGCTCGGGAAGGGATTCCAGAAGCTCTGGAAGCCGCTGGGATATCCTGGAATCGCTGCTGGGAGAAGAGGGGGGGAATTCCCGGATCCCGATTTTCCTGGGGGATCGGGATGCAGCAGGATCCCGGCAGCTCCCACCTCTGGCTCGTGGAATTTTTGCTCCGGAGGGGGAGCTGGGACCCCTCCCCAACCCTGGGGAATCGCGGATGGATCCTGGAGCATCCATGGCCGCATCCGTGGTTTACGGGGATCGGGAATGGGGATGCTCCGCCCCCCAATCCCAATGTCCTTCCCAGGGTCTTCTCTGATCTTTCCTGGAGTCTCTTCCACCATTCCCGGGGTCCTTCCCACGTTTCCTGGGATCCTTTCCCACTTCCTGGTGTCTCTCCCACCCTTCCTGGGATCTTTTCCCACTTCCTGGGATCCCTTCCCACTTTCCTGGGATCTTTCCTGGGATCCTTTCCCACTTCCTGGGATCCTTTTCCACTTCCTGGTGTCTCTCCCATCTTTCCTTGGGTGTCTCCCACCCTTCCTGGGATCTTTCCTGGGAACCTTTCCCACCTTTCTTGGGATCATTTTCCACTTCCTGGGATCCTTTCCCACTTCCTTGGGTGGCTCCCACCCTTCCTGGGGTCTTTTCCACCTTCCTTGGAATCTCTCCCACCTTTCCTGGGATCCTTTCCCACTTATTGGGATCCCTTCCCACTTCCTGGTGTCTCTCCCACTCTTCCTTGGGTGTCTCTCATCCTTCCTGAGATCTTTCCTGGGATCCTTTCCCACTTTTCCTGGGATCCTTTCCCACTTCCTGGTGTCTCTCCCACTCTTCCTGGGATCTTTCCTGGGATCCTTTCCCACTTCCTGAGACCCTTTCCCACTTCCTGGGATCCTTTTCCACTTCCTTGGGTGTCTCCCACCCTTCCTGGGGTCTTTTCCACCTTCCTTGGAATCTCTCCCACCTTTCCTGGGATCCTCTCCCACTTCCTGGTGTCTCTCCCACTCTTCCTTGGGTGCCTCCCACCCTTCCCGAGATCTTTCCTGGGATCCTTTCCCACTTTTCCTGGGATCCTTTTCCACTTCCCGGTGTCTCTCCCACTCTTCCTGGGATCTTTCCTGGGATCCTTTCCCACTTCCTGAGACTCTTTCCCACTTCCTGAGACCCTTTCCCACTTCTTGGGATCCTTTTCCACTTCCTGCTGTCTCTCCCACTCTTCCTTGGGTGTCTCCCACCTTTCCTGGGATCCTTTCCCACTTCCTGGGATCCTGTCCCACTTCCTGGGATCTTTTTCCACTTCCTGGTGTCTCTCCCACCCTTCCTGGGATCTTTCCTGGGATCCTTTTCCACTTCCCGGTGTCTCTCCCACCCTTCCTGGGATCTTTCCTGGGATCTGTCCCACCTTTCCCAGGATCTTCTCCCACTCCCTGGGATCCTTTCCCACCTTTCCTGGGATCCTCTCCCACCCTTCCTGGGATCTTTCCTGGGATCCTTTCCCACCTTTCCTGGAATCCTTCCCCACTTCCTGGGATCCTTTCCCACCTTTCCTGGGATCCTTTCCCACCTTTCCTGAGATCCTCTCCCACTTCCTGCTGTCTCTCCCACCTTTCCTGGGATCTTCCCTGGGATCCTTCCCCACCTTTCCTGGGATCCTTTCCCACTTCCCAGTGTCTCTCCCACCCTTCCCAGACCTCTCCGAGGTCTCACTCCCCAACCCCCCGGGATTCCCGAGGGGAATTTCCTCAGCAGGAACACCAGCGGGAAGAGCCACCACAGCACAGGGAGGAGGAGGAGGAGGAGGAGGAGGACAGGGCCATGCTCCCGAGGGACATCCCGGAGCCGGGAGGGGCGAGGAATGGGAACATTCCCGGTGGGATGGAGCTATGGAATGGGAACGTGCTCACTTACACAACTCGCCCACCCTCCGGAGGCCAGAGGCGGATCTAGGACAGAGCAGCGGGACATGCACATGGAAGCAGGAAAAGAGGCAATGAGAGAAATGTTAGCTCCGGTCCGGGAAGCGCCACACGGAAAAAGAAGCCACCGGACGTCGATCCCGAGGGATTCGCGGCCGGGAGAACCGCGGGAATCCGGCCTGGGGTTGTCCCGGTTGTTCCCTGAGTGGAGAGCCCCAGTTGGGTTTGAAATTCCAGGGGATGGGAATTGGGGGGTGAGAGGGGGGGAAAAATTGGGACGGTTCCCGTGGGATGGGGGAGGGCGTGGCCGGCCGGGAATGGGGCGGTTGGAATTGCATGGATTCAGCCAAAGCCTGGAGGGTGGGACAGCGACAGAGCTGCTGGGAAAAGAGGGAAGGGAGGGATTTGGGAAAGGTTTTTGGGAAGGAGGGGAATTTGAGAAAGGAGCAGGGATTTGGGAAAGGAGGAGGGATTTGGGAAAGGAGCAGGGAAATGGGAAAGGAGCAGGGATTTGGGAAAGGAGCAGGGATTTGGGAAAGAGGAATTTGGGAAAGGAGCAGGGAAATGGGAATTGCAGGGAGGTAGGAAGGGGAAGGATTTGGGAAGGAACAGGGAATTGGGACAGAGAGGGATTTGGGAAGGAGCAGGGAATTGGGAAAGGAGGAGGGAAATGGGAAAGGAGCAGGGATTTGGGAAAGAGGAATTTGGGAAAGGAGCAGGGAAATGGGAATTGCAGGGAGGTAGGAAGGGGAAGGATTTGGGAAGGAACAGGGAATTGGGACAGAGAGGAATTTGGGAAGGAGCAGGGAATTGGGAAAGGAGGAGGGAAATGGGAAAGGAGCAGGAATTTGGGAAAGAGGAATTTGGGAAAGGAGCGGGGATTTGGGAAAGAGGAATTTGGGAAAGGAGCAGGGAAATGGGAATTGCGGGGATGTAGGAAGGGGAAGGAATTTGGGAAAGAGCAGGGATTTGGGAAAGGCGGGGATTTGGGAAAGGAGCAGGGATTTGGGAAAGAGGAATTTGGGAAGGAGCAGGGAATTGGGAAAGGTGGGGATTTGGAAAAGGTGGAGGGATTTGGGAAAGGCGAGGATTTGGGAAAGAGAGGAATTTGGGAAAGGAGCAGGGAAATGGGAATTGCAGGGAGGTAGGAAGGGGAAAGATTTGGGGAGGAACAAGGATTTGGGAAAGGCGAGGATTTGGGAAAGAAGCAGGAATTTGGGAAAGAGGAATTTGGGAAAGGAGCAGGGAATTGGGAAAGGAGCAGGGAAATGGGAATTGCAGGGATGTAGGAAGGGGAAGGATTTGGGGAGGAACAAGGATTTGGGAAAGGAGCAGGGAATTGGGAAAAGCGGGGATTTGGGAAAGGCAGGGACATCGGAAAGAGGGATTTGGGAAAGGAGCAGGGATTTGGGAAAGGAAGGAAACAACAAATGCATGAGAAAAATGCCCCACAGCCAAAACAACACCGAGAAGCCGACACAAAATTCCCAAGTTTTTTTCCATGTCCCCCCGGGGCTGGTGACAGTGACGGTGCCATCGGCCACCCCCAAAGGCCACGGGATGTTCCCGGGGATTCGGTGCTTCCCAGAGGGAATTACCTGCGGAATTTCCCCCGGATCCCTCCCGGCTGCGCTGTCGGGAAGGAGGGAAGGGCCTCATCCCGCCTGGATAAGGACCAGGAGCTCCCAGGTTTGGAATGGCGGCTCCCAACGTCCCCAAAACCCCGGGATTATTCCCAATTTTATCCCTTCCTGCAGCGGAGATGCCGGAGCTGTGCCGGGGACACCTCGGGAATGCCAAAAGTTGGGAGAGGAGTCTGGGAACATTTGGGGAGGTGGATTTGGGAATTTTTGGGAAGGATTTCCCAAGGGAACCCTGCTGGAGCAGGGATGGAGACCCAAGGGGATTTTTCCGGCTGGGATTTTTCTGGGGCGGTTTTGGGATTGGGATTTATCCACGAGCTCTGCCCTGGGATAATCCAGAGCATTCCTGGTGTCCGGGAAGCTCCGGCAGGGAGCTCTGGCAGGGTCAGGGATGTCGTAACTAAAATTCCCTTTTTCCCTCCTCTGATCCTGGCAGGAAGAGGGAATTCAGGGCTGGAATCCGTAGGAAAATTCCCGATTCCTCCAGCGTTTCCCCTGGGCCTTCCCAAGCCAATCTCCTCCCGTGAGGGGTCCTGAGGAACACCCGGAGCTCCCTCCTTCCCTGAACTCCACCTGGAACGGATCCCTCTGGATTTCTCCAAGGAAAAACCCTTTCCCGGCCGATTTCCAAGGAAAAGGTGACAAATCCCTGTTTGACGGGAACATCCCCAGCCGGGAACGCTTTTCCCTCTTGGAGGCTCCTTCAGGAGCTGGAGCTCATCCCACGGAGCTCCAGCCAGCCCTCGCTGCTCTTCCCAAATTCCCCGGGAATCCCGAGTCCCGTTTCCTTGGGATGAGTGCGATGGGGTGGGATGGGAGAAGCCAGCGGAGCGGTGACGCGCGGACACGGGGACACCGGGACAGGACACGTGCTGGGACCCTGTCTCCTTGTAGGCATCAAACCCTTCCCGCATCCCGCGGGATCATCTGGGATCCAGGGCTGGGATCGACCTCCCCAGAATTCCCGGTTTTCCACGGCTCAACCTCCCTGAGCTCTCCCAAGGCCCTGCTGGGGGGAAAAGTCCCTGGGATGTCCTTTGAGGAGCTGGGAAAATCCCATGGAAAGCCAGAGGAGATCCCACTCTGCCTGGGACCTCTGGAGAAGCCTCTTCCCATGGGAAGTGGAATCCATGGAGCCCTGCGGGGGGCAGGGTGGAGAAGGCCGGGGTTGTAGCCGTCGGCAGCGTGGCCGCCTCCATCCCCATCTTGGAACCTCATTCCTCATCCTGGAGCCTCATTCCTGATCCTGGAACCTCATTCCTGATCCTGGAACCTCCATCCCAATCCTGGAACCTCATTTCTGATCCTGGAGCCTCATTCCTGATCCTGGAACCTCCATCCCAATCCTGGAACCTCATTCCTGATCCTGGAACCTCCATCCCAATCCTGACACCTCCATCCCCATCTTGGAACCTCATTCCTGGTCCTGGAACCTCATTCCTGGTCCTGGAACCTCATTCCTGGTCCTGGAACCTCCATCCCGATCCTGGAACCTCCATCCTCATCCTGAACCTCCATCCCCATCCTGGAACCTCATTCCTGGTCCTGGAACCTCATTCCTGGTCCTGGAACCTCATTCCTGGTCCTGGAACCTCCATCCCGATCCTGGAACCTCCATCCTGATCCTGAACCTCCATCCCAATCCTGGAACCTCCATCCCAATCCTGGAACCTCCATCCTGATCCTGAACCTCCATCCTGATCCTGGAACCTCATTCCTGGTCCTGGAACCTCATTCCTGATCCTGGAACCTCATTCCCAATCCTGACACCTCCATCCCGATCCTGGAACCTCATTCCTGATTCTGGAGCCTCCATCCCAATTCTGGAACCTCCATCTTGATCCTGCAACCTCATTCCTGGTCCTGGAACCTCCACCCCGATCCTGGAACCTCCATCCTGATCCTGGAACTTCATTCCTGATCCTGGAACCTCATTCCTGGTCCTGGAACCTCATTCCTGATCCTGGAACCTCCTTCCCAATCCTGACACCTCCATCCCGATCCTGGAACCTCATTCCTGATCCTGGAACCTCATTCCCAATCCTGGAACCTCCATCCCAATCCCGGTCACCTCATTCCCAATCCTGGAATCTCCATCCCAATCCTGGAACCTCCATCCCAATCCTGGTCATTTCCTTGCCAAATTTGGCCACCTCCTCCTCTGTCCTGGTCACTCCTTCCCAATCCTCGTCTACTCCTTCCTAAACTTGCCTTCCTCCATTCCAATCCTGGAACCTCCATCCCAACCCTGACACCTCCATCCCAATCCTGGAACCTCATTCCTGATCCTGGAACCTCCATCCCAATCCTGGAACCTCCATCCCGATCCTGGAACCTCCATCTGGATCCTGGAACCTCATTCCCAATCCTGGTCTGGTCACTCCTTCCCAATCCTCGTCACCTCCTCCCTAAACTTGGCCACCTCCATCCCAATCCTGGAATCTCCATCCTGATCCTGGCACCTCATTCCCAATCCTGGCCACCTCCTCTCCCAAAGTGGCCACCTCATCCCCGTCCCTCTGTTCCCACCCTCCCTTGCTCTGCGATCCCAATCCCCCTTCCCTCCCCAATTCCCAATTCCCTCGGTTCTCATCCCAAATCCCTGCTTCCCGAGGGAATTTCCCCGGGAAAGCCCCCAAGCCTACAAGGAAACAGGGGGTGTTTTTCCAAGCTTTTGCTGGGATGTGACGCCACTTCCGGGACACGGAATTCATTTAGGATCGGAGAAAAAGAGGCAGCTTTACCCTAAAAGGAACTCAAACCCCAAAAGGGCTCAAGTTTCTTCTCCTTCTCCCTCAGATCTGCGGGAATACAAAGGAATTCATGGAATTGCAGAGCAGCACCGGAATCGCTCCCTTTGGAAGCTCGACTTCCGCTTCCCGGGAGCCTTTTGGGGTTAAAGAGAAACAAAGGAACAAGCAAAGACACAAAAAAAACCCTTGGAAAAACTTCCCTCGGATCCAGAGCTCCAAACCGGGATATTTAGGATGTCCCCAGGAGCCGGAACCCCTTGGAAAAACTCCCCCGAGTCCAGACCTGGAGCCCCAAACCGGGACATTTGGAATGTTCCTGGAAGTTCTGAGGAGCCAGAACCCCTTGGAAAAGCTTCCCTGAGCTCAGATCCGCAGCCCCAAACCATCGGGATGCTCCTGGGAATCCCTGGGAACCCTTGGAAAAGCTTCCCTGAGCTCGGATCCGCAGCCCCAAACCATCGGGACGTTCCTGGGAACCCTTGGAAAAGCTCCGGAGCCCCCAAACCCCGGAACTCTCCCGGAAGCTGCCTCGGAGATTGATCAATGCCAAGGAAAACTCTTGGAAAAGCTGGAAATCCCTGGCTGGGATTTAACCGGAAAAAACCCTTGGGATGGGCAAAACTCCCGGAGTTCTGGGCTTGGAGCCTCCTTCTAAATTCCAGAGGAAAAGACAAAGGGATTGAATACCTGGGAATGACCCGGGCAAATCCTGGGCCCTCCACATCCCAAATTCCTGGGAATTAAACCGCGATCGGACCGTTCCAATGGGCTTGAAAAGACAAAGCAGCTGGGGCAGGGTTTTTTTGGGATGTTCGGGAACGCTCCCGGTGATTCCCAGAGGTTGGGAAGATGGATCCAATCGGGATTGTGGATGGGAGGCCAATCCCGGGCACGGGACTGAGGGAATGTGGCGGGAAATTCGTGGGAATGTCGCTCGGAGGCGGCTCCGGGAGCGGAAGGCGGATCCCAAAATCCTGGGAATGGCCGTGGGAATGAGACACACACACGTCACGGTCACCGTCAGCTTTATTGGGGACACGGATGTCACACCCGCGACGCGCTCGGCCTCGCGCGTGGCTCCCGGCACATCCCGCGGCTCGGCGGCCTTTCCCAGGATCCCGGATTTTCCCAGGATCCCGCCGCCGCCGCTCCTCCAGGAATCCCCGTCAGGAATTCCAGCCGGGGCAGGGTGGGCTCTGCTCCCAGGGAATGAGAGGGAATCACCCGGAGGTGAAGCTGGATTCTGGGAAAATTCCTTCCCGAAAAGCTGAGGAAGAGTGGGAAGGGGACGCCCCATTCCCGGCGGGATGAAAAGCCGCGCGGACGGGGACACGGGGCAGCGCTGGGAACAGTTGGACTCGGTGGGACCAGAGGGGTTTTCCAACCTCGAAAATTCCAGGGATTTGGGTGAAACACGAGGAAGCCGCTCCTGGGCGCGGCCACCGAGGGCCACCGCGGATGAAGGGAATTGTCCCCCTTGGCATTGTCACCATCCCGGTGTCCCTGGGATCGCCACCGGCCCGAACCGGGACCTGACGTTCCCAGCTCAGAATTCCTTGGGCTCTTTCCCAGTCCCTCGGCTCAAAGGTCCTTCCGTGGACGCCCGGCTTGGGAGGAGACAGAGCCCGGAGTTAGAGCTACGGAAAAAGCCGTGGATCGGCGCTTCCCGGCCTTCCCACGGAGGATTCCCACAGGGAGCGTTGAATTCCCTGAGCTCGCATGGAATTGCTGGGAATTCAGGATGAATGTGGGGAGGGAGGGATTCCGGGATGATTCCCGAATGGCAGCTGATCCTCCAATCCCACGGATCCGGAAACGCTGGAAGGGCTGGGAGGGATCAGGAACATCAGTGTTCCCATCCCTGTGGGACTCTGGGACACCTCAGTGTCCCCATTCCCAGATTCCAGGACACCTCAGTGTCCCCATTCCCAGATTCTGGGACACCTCAGTGTCCCCATTCCCAGATTCTGGGACACCTCAGTGTCCCCATTCCTAGATTCCGGGACACCTCAGGGTCCCCATTCCCAGATTCCAGGACACCTCAGGGTCCCCGTTCCCAGATTCCAGGACACCTCAGTGTCCCCATTCCCAGATTCTGGGACATCTCAGTGTCCCCATTCCCAGATTCCAGGACACCTCAGTGTCCCCATTCCCAGATTCCAGGACACCTCAGTGTCCCCATTCCCAGATTCTGGGACACCTCAGGGTCCCCATTCCCAGATTCTGGGACACCTCAGGGTTCCCATTCCCAGATTCCAGGACACCTCAGGGTCCCCATTCCCAGATTCCAGGACACCTCAGTGTCCCCATTCCCAGATTCCAGGACACCTCGGTGTCCCCTCTGGGGACTCTGGGTCACCTCCTCATCCCCATCCCTGCAGAATTCCAGGACCCCTCAATGTTCCCATTTGGAATTCCAGGTCACCTCCCTGTCCCCATCCCTGCAGAATTCCAGGGTCCCATCCCTGTGGGTCTCCAGGACCCCTCAGTGTCCCCATTCCCAGATTCCAGGACCCCTCAGTGTCCCCATTTGGAATTCCAGGTCACCTCAGTGTCCCCATCCCTGCAGAATTCCAGGACACTTCAATGTCCCCATTTGGAATTCCAGGACAGCTCCTTGTCCCCATCCCTGCGGAATTCCAGGGTCCCATCCCTGCAGAATTCCAGGACACCTCAATGTTCCCATTTGGAATTCCAGGTCACCTCCTTGTCCCCATCCCTGCGGAATTCCAGGGTCCCATCCCTGCAGAATTCCAGGACACCTCAATGTTCCCATTTGGAATTCCAGGTCACCTCCTTGTCCCCATCCCTGCAGAATTCCAGGACACCTCAATGTCCCCATTTGGAATTCCAGGTCACCTCCCTGTCCCCATCCCTGCAGAATTCCAGGGTCCCACCCCTGCAGAATTCCAGGACACCTCAATGTCCCCGTCTGGAATTCCAGATCACCTTCTTGTCCCCATCCCTGCAGAATTCCAGGACACTTCAATGTCCCCATTTGGAATTCCAGGTCACCTCAGTGTCCCCACCCCTGCAGAATTCCAGGATGACTCAATGTCCCCATTTGGAATTCCAGGTCACCTCAGTGTCCCCATCCCTGCAGAATTCCAGGGTCTCATCCCTGCAGAATTCCAGGACACCTCAATGTCCCTATTTGGAATTCCAGGTCACCTCAGTGTCCCCACCCCTGCAGAATTCCAGGGTCCCATCCCTGTGGGACTCCAGGACACCTCAGGGTCCCCATTCCCAGATTCCAGGACACCTCAGTGTCCCCTTTGGGGACTCTGGGTCACCTCCTCATCCCCATCCCTGCGGAATTCCAGGGTCCCATCCTTTCAGAATTCCAGGACACCTCAATGTCCCCATTTGGAATTCCAGGACACCTCAATGTCCCCATTTGGAATTCCAGGTCACCTCCCTGTCCCCATCCCTGTGGGACTCCAGGCCACCTCCGGCTCCCGGCAGCTCCTGAGGGACATTCAGCTGACGCTTCCCTTCTCTGGACAATTCCAGAGCCTGGAAAACGCATCCCAAACTGGGTCACTCCCTCTTACCTAACCCTGCTCCCGTTATTCCCTGAATTCACAGCAATTCCATAAAAAACCCAGGAGAACTCGGACACTGCGGGAGAGCCGCCACCGTCATTAAAAATTCCGTTCACCGCCGACTTCCCGGGAAGCGTTTCGAGCGTTCGACATCCCAAAATTCGGGAGATGAAAGGCTGTGACATTCCCAAAAAGGGGAAAAAACCGGGAATGTGGGACTCTGTGGGATGGCTGGAAGGGCCGGATTCCGGCAGGATGTGCGGGAAAACAGGAAAATAGGGAAAACGGGGGCTGGATGAGGAGGGCACGGAGCCCGGAGAATTGCAGGGATTGCAGGAAGAGAGGATGGAGAAGGGATGATCCTTAAAATCGGTGGAATTGCTCCGGGGGAAAAGCGGGAGATCGGATGGACACGGATGGGGACGTGGAAAGGGACGTTCCGATGTCACCGGGAGCCCGGAGGATTCCCAGCCAGGATTCCCAGGGTGGGATCCTGGCAGGGCTCGTAAAAGCCCGGAATTCCCAAATTTCCGGGCACCGATTCCAGAGGATTCCCGAAAACCCTCGGCTCGGGATGAGGGAGGGGACCTCGGGTGACACCCGGCCCCGCAGGGAATGACACCCCCGGATCCGCTCCCAGTATTCCCAGTTTGGATCTGCTGGGATGGACCCCGGGATGCTCCAGGACATTTTGTCCCCAAGGCCACCGCCTGAAATGTCACCGCCAGGCGCGGGGAGCAGCCGTGGCCGGGATGGTTTGGTTGGAAAAGCTTTTCCCATGGGAAAAGCTGCCCCGGATCCGGAGATCCCGGCACCTCGTGGAGCCCCGGCAGCCACGGGTGACACCGGGTGACACCGGGTGACACCGGGTGACACCGGCTCATGGCGGCCTCTGAAAGGGCAGCACAAGACTCGGAATTTGGGGTCGCTTCCTGCTGGGATTTGACATTCCCAAGGTTTTTAAGGATTTGGAAGGTTTGGGATGGTTTTAGGGTCGGGTGGGTGTGGCAGAACCAGGGTGGGGTTGGTGCCACCACGTCCGGTGTGGGAGGGGCCACCTCTGTCACCCCCTGAGTGGGACAACACCTGGAGATCCTCAGAAATGGAAAAATCCCGGAAAATCCCATCCCAGGGGCTTGGCCCGGAGTGAACACGGAGGGGGTGACACAGGACTCGATATTGTCACCATGGCGTTGTCATTGTCACCATGGTGTTGTCATTGTCACCACAGCATTGTCATTGTCACAACATCATCATTGTCACCACAGCATCGTCATTGTCACTACGGCATTGTCACCACGGCGTTGTCACCATGGCATCGTCATTGTCACTATGGCACTGTCATTGTCACCACGGCGTTGTCACCACGGCGTTGTCATTGTCACCACAGCATTGTCATTGTCACCACAGCATTGTCATTGTCACAACATCATCACTGTCACCACAGCATCGTCATTGTCACTATGGCATTGTCACCACAGCGTTGTCACCACAGCATTGTCACCACGGTGTTGTCACCACGGTGTTGTCATTGTCACTATGGCATTATCACCACAGCGTTGTCATTGTCACCACGGCATCGTCATTGTCACTATGGCACTGTCATTGTCACCACAGCATTGTCATTGTCACTACAGCATTGTCACCACAGCGTTGTCACCACAGCATCGTCATTGTCACTATGGCATTGTCATTGTCACCACAGCATTGTCACCACGGCATTGTCATTGTCACCACAGCATCGTCATTGTCACTATGGCATTCTCACCACAGCGTTGTCATTGTCACCACAGCATCGTCATTGTCACTATGGCACTGTCATTGTCACCACAGCGTTGTCACCACAGCGTTGTCATTGTCACTACAGCATTGTCACCACGGTGTTGTCACCACGGCGTTGTCATTGTCACCACAGCATCGTCATTGTCACTATGGCATTCTCACCACAGCGTTGTCATTGTCACCACGGCATCGTCATTGTCACTATGGCACTGTCATTGTCACCACGGCGTTGTCACCACGGCGTTGTCATTGTCACTACAGCATTGTTACCACGCATTGTCACCACGGCATTGTCATTGTCACTACAGCATTGTCACCACGGCGTTGTCACCACGGCGTTGTCATTGTCACTACAGCATTGTTACCACGCATTGTCACCACGGTGTTGTCATTGTCACTACAGCATTGTTACCACGCATTGTCACCACAGCGTTGTCATTGTCACTACAGCACCGTCACTGTCACTATGGCATTGTCATTGTCACCACAGCACTGTCATTGTCACCACAGCATCGTTGTTGTCATCACAGCAGTGTCATTGTCATCACGGCATCGTCATTGTCACTGCGGCATTGTCATTGTCACTATGGTATTGTCACCACAGCATTGTCACCACAGCGTTGTCATTGTCACCATGGCGTCATCGTTGTCACCACGGTATTGTCGTTGTCACCATGGCGTTGTCATTGTCACCACGACATCGTCGCTACATCATCATTGTCACCACAGCCTTGTCATTGTCACCATAGCATCATCATTGTCACCACAGCCTTGTCATTGTCACCACATCATCATTGTGATGACATCATCATTGTCACAGCATCATCATCACTGTCACCTCAGCATCCTCGTGGTCACCACAGCATTGTCATTGTCACCACATTGTCATTGTCCCCACAGAGCTGTCATTGTCACCATAGCACAGCCACTGTCACCACAGCACTGTCACCACAGCATGGCCATTGTCACCACGGCATTGTCATTGTCACCACAGCACTGTCATTGTCCCCACAGCATTGTCATTGTCATTATGACATCGTCACTGTCACCACGGTATCATCATCGTCACCATGACATCATTGTCACTACGGCATTGCCATTGTCACTACGGCATCGTCACGGCATTGTCATTGTCACCACAGCACAGCCACTGTCCCCACAGAATTGTCATTGTCACCACAGCACTGTCATTGTCACCACAGCATTGTCATTGTCACAACATCATCACTGTCACCACGGCATTGTCATTGTCACCACAGCACTGTCATTGTCACCACAGCATTGTCACCACAGCATCATTGTCACCACAGCATGACCACTGTCCCCACAGCGCTGTCATTGTCCCCACAGCACGGCCACTATCACCACAGCATTGTCACCACAGCGCTGTCATTGTCACCACAGCATGGTCATTGTCCCCACAGCACAGCTACTGTCACCACAGCATTGTCACCACAGCGCTGTCATTGTCACCACAGCACGGCCACTGCCCCCACAGCGCTGTCACTGTCCCCACAGCGCTGTCACTGTCCCCACAGCGCTGCCACTGTCCCCACAGCACGGCCACTGTCCCCACAGCCGTGTCACACAGGGAGAGCAGGACACGGAGCGACGGGAAAGGCGGGACGGGGGGATCAGCCACAACCGCGACGCGCCGGGAGATCCCATCCCGCCACTCCCACCCACCTTCCCTCCCCTCCGCCGAGCTCCCGAAGCTCCGAGATGTCCCTCAAAGCCACACCCGTGTCCCCGTCCCCATCCCTGCCCGGCTCTTACCGTGCGGCCACCACCGGCGACTTCTTGCCGGGATCCAGGGCGGAGCCGGCCGGTTCCTCGCCCAAGGAGCGCGTGTCCTTGTTGAGCTGCTGCAGGCGGGAGCTCAGCTCGCTGATCACAGTCGGTTTGTCCTCTTCGGCCCCGTGGCCGGGCCTGCTCTCCATGGGGTCCCCCCATAGCTTGGACCTTCTCTGAAAGAGGTAGCGTGGCCGGGCCGCGCTGGTGGCCGCCAGCGTGGCCGCGTGGTGCTGGGAGATGAGCTCGCTGTCCGAAGACTGCTTCAAAAGTGGGTCCCTGAAAGTAACCGGCCCCTTGCTGAGCTGGGACTTGAGTTTGGGCTTTGGAGGCACTGGTGGCTTCTCGAGTAGAAAAGTTTGGCCGTCGGCGAAGGACGTGTAGGTGTCGGTGGGCTCGCCGCTCTCCGAGGACAGCGTGGACATGCTGGAGACCGTGGAGATGGTGCTCGTGGTCTCCAGGTGGTGGTCGCTGGAGCTCCTGGTGTCCACCTCTTCCACTCCCGAGTCCGCCGCCGACTCCGGGGCCGCGGGGGCGTCCGAGGGCTTCCCTGAGGGTGTCGCGCCGGGGGGAGAAGGTGCTACTGCCGCCGCCGGCAAGGACGGCGCGCCGGGCGCGGCCAGGTGGCTCACGGGGGTGCCGGGGGCGGTCACCAGCACCCCGTTGGCGAATTCGTCCGGGGGCGGCACCAACCCGATCTTGGCCAGCTCCTCGCGGGTCTCCTCGTCGCTGGAGGACAGCTGGGCCGGAGGGAGGGTCACCGTGTAGGGTTCCACCTCCTCCTCCGAGCTGCCCTGGCCCAGCGCCTTCTCCGAGGCCGGGCTGACCGGCGGCTTCCCCACGGGGCTGGGCTGGGGCTCGGCCTTGGGCGACTCGACCGGCTCGGCGCAGACCTCGGCCGCGGCCGGGCTCTCCTCTTTGATCTCCAGGCCGATCTCGTCTTGACCGTTACTGGTGGCGTGGACCATGATGAGGCCGGCGGTCTTCTGCTGCGACGTGTCCACGATGCTGATGATCATGGACTTCTTGTCCTCGGGTTTCTTCTCCTCCTTGCCCGGCGGCTCCGCGCGCACCTCGGGCTCCTTCCGCAGGGTGGCCGGAGTCCCCCAGGGGCTCTTGGTGGGGGTCAGAGCGCCGGCGTCGGTCGCCATCACCGCCTTCCCTCCGGGGGAGTAGGCGGGGGACACCAAGGCCTCCAAGTCCACCCTGTCCGGCTCTTTGGTTTGGATGTCCACAAAGAGGGGCGCGGCTCTGTCCGAGTCGGGGCTGTGGATCGGGGTGGGCGACCGGGACGGGACTTGAGAGGACAGCGCCCGTTCCCTTGCGGCCAGCGCCAGCGCCAGGGGCGAGTTGGGATCCAGGGGCTTTCCCGTCAGGGGGTGGATGAAGGTCGAGGAGGAGCCGCCGATTAATGGCTTTAAAGCTGACACGGGCGACGGCAGGAGGACGTCCCGGCTGCCCAGGAGCCGCTCGTCGATGGAGCGCGACTGCTGCAGCGACGGCATCTCGCCACCGCCTCCGCCGCCGCCGCCCGGCGCCGGCCCCTCGATGGCTCCCACCGACAGGAACACCGTGGATTTCCTCCTCTCGTCCAGCCGCCGGTCCCGGTCCTTCATGACGCCGGCGGCGATGGCGGTGGCGAAGGGGAGGCCGGCGGCTTCCACCTGAGCGATGCCGGGGTGGTGCTGGTATTCCAGGCGGTGGCTCCGGCGCGTGGGCGACGGCTCCCGGGAGGAGTAGCCGCCGGTGATGGCCAAGGCCGCCCGTTCCTGGGCGTCCTCCACCTGGAGCTGCTTCACCAGGGGACTCTTCTTCCTCTGCGGCTTGGTGGGGGCGAAGAGGCTGACGTTGAACTGGCCCATGTTGGCGTAGGGATTATCGATCACCCGGCCTTTCCTCTTCAGCTTCTCCGGCGGCGTCGCCGCCGGGCCGGGCCGGGGGATCTCGGTGGGTTCCACGGGGAGGTGGGAGGAATCCTGGAGGATGATCATGGAGCGGGCCCTCTTCTGCCGCTCGGGGTAGGGCACCGAGCCGCGCTCGTACACCTCGGCCGCCAGGTGCGGCAGCCCGTGGAGTTTGGCTTCCAAGCCCGGCTTGAAGCTGGAGCGGACGGTGTCGTAAGCCCGGCCCGGCGGCGGCGGCGGCGAGAAGGAGGGAGGGGGTCCGGTGTCGAAATAATAGGGGGAGGGGGGGCGGGGGAGGGGCGGTCTGCGGGGGAGGGGGGATGCCGTGGCCTTCCCGGACCGTGTCCGTCATGGAAGTGCTCCGCGGGAATTTCCCGTCCAGCAAGGAGGCGGCCAGCTTCTCGTCTTCCCCTGGGGAAAGAAGGAGAAGAGGAGTCAGGGAAGGGGTTGGGTGTGGCCACCCGGAAAAGGAGGGAAAGGGTGGAGTCGGGGAGGAGTTTCGGCTCTTCCCGAGGAAAACGAGGAAAAGGGCGGAGTCGGGAATGAGTTCCTTGTCTCCTCCTGGAAAACAAGGGAAAGAGCAAAGGCGGGGATGAGTTTCCGGATTCCACCTGGAGAACAAGGAAAAGGATGGAATCAGGGATGAGTTTCTGGTCTCTGGAAAACGAGGAGTCAGGAATGAGTTCCTTGTCTCCTCCTGGAAAACAAGGGAAAGAGCAAAGGCGGGGATGAGTTTCTGCTCTTCCCGAGGAAAACGAGGAAAAGGATGGAGTCGGGAATGAGTTTCTTGTTTTCCCGAGGAAAACGATGGAGTCAGGGATGAGTATCTTGTCTTCCCAAGGAAAACAAGGAAAAGAGCAAAGTCAGGGCTGAGTTTCTGGATTCCACCTGGAAAACAAGGAAAAGGATGGAGTCAGGAATGAGTTTCTTGTCTTTCCATGGAAAACAAGGAAAACTATGGAGTCAAGGATGAGTTCCTGGTTTCCAGCTGAAAAATGAGGAGAGAAGTTGTCTTCCCAAGGAAAACAAGGAAAAGGATGGAGTCAGGAATGAGTTTCTTGTCTTCCCAAGGAAAACAATGGAGACAGGGATGAGTTCCTGGTTTCCAGCTGGAAAATGAGAAGTTGAAAGTTGTCTTCCCGAGGAAAACAAGGAAAAGAGCAAAGTCAGGGAGGAGTTTCTCGTCTTCCCAAGGAAAATGATGGAATCAGGGATGAGTTTCTTGTCTTCCTGAGGAAAACAAGGAAAATGATGGAATCGGGGATGAGTTTCTCATCTTCCCAAGGAAAACGATGGAATCAGGGACGAGTTTCTCGTCTTCCCAAGGAAAACAAGGAAAATGATGGAATTGGGGATGAGTTCCTGGTTTCCAGCTGGAAAACGAGGAGAGAAGGGAAGTCAGGGATGAATTTGTTGTCTCCACATAGAAAAGAAGGAAAAGGATGGAATCAGGGATGAGTTTCTCATCTTCCCAAGGAAAACAAGGAAAACTATGGAAACAGGGAAAAGTTTCCCGTCTTCCACTGGGAAAAGAAGGAAAACAATGGAATCAGGGATGAGCTTCTTGTCTCCACCTGGAAAATAAGGAGAGCGGTGAAGAGGACATTCCCAGAGAATTCCTGGAAAAACTGGGAAGCGGCTGGGGTTGTTCCTCCCACCCCACTTCATTCCCAAGATTTTTTTTCCTCTTTCCAAGCCTCTCTTGGAAAAGGCTTGGAGCAACTTCCCAGACTGGAAGAACCAGAATTCCCAGAAAAGCTGCCCTTGGATCCTTGGAAGCCTCCGAGGCCAGGCTGGAGCGCCCCGGGATAGCGGAAGTTTTCCCATGGAAAAGCTGGGAATGGGATGAGCTTTGAGGCCACCCCCAAATCCCAACCATTCCACGATTCCACGTCAGCCACATTCCCACGGGGATCAGCTTCCCGTGGGAATTGTCTCCACCCCTTCCCGGTGACGGAAGCGCCGCCAACGTGCCAGACATCCGAGTGCCACCGGCACGGGCGCGGCTCCCGTCACACTTCCCGCTTTTCCCGAGGGCTGACATCTGTTCCCGAGCGCCAGACTGAGCCCGGCGGGGTCTAGCAGGAATTCCTGCTTTTTCAGGGAATTCTCCGAGGAGAGGATTAGCATGGAAAAGCAGGAAAAATCCGGGCTGGATTGGGATGAACTCAGGGCCTTCCCAACCCGAGATGTTCCACCATCCTAAAATCCGACCGCGCCGCGATTCCCTCCCTCCGTTCCCAGCTCATTCCCGAGCCCGGATCCGCCGTGCTCACCCCTCCTTTGGGAAAAATCCTCCTTCCCAATCCCCGCTCCGCTCTTCCCAAGCTTTCAAATCTCTCCGGAGAGGATTTGGGATTTATTTTTTTTTTAAATTTTATTTTAATTTTATTTTTGGCCTCCGGAGATTTTTTTTTCCCCTTTAGGGAAAACGCTCTTCCAGCGGCACCGAGAGGCTCCGGCAGCTCCGCCCGGAATCCGTCAGCGATTCCACCCGAGGCGGAATCCAATGGGGACAAAAGGGAGGAATTTGGCTCTGAAATTCCATCCCATGCTGTTGGTCGTGCTGGAAACTGGGCTATTTTTGGGAATCTGGGATGTGCCGTGGGAATAAAGAACCGGCAGCATGGAATAGGTTGAAAGGGAGCCTGGACAAAGCCCTGGAAAAATGGGCCTTTTCCAAGGTTTTTTTTTTGTTTCTTTTTGAAATCCCGGGAGCCGAGGCCAGCAGGGGGAATTTGGGAGGATGATCCCATCCTTGCCCTTTTTTTTTTCCCCTTGGGAATGTGGGATCCTGCGCTAGATGGAGCTGTGGAATATTCCGGGAGCAGCAGGAAGATCCCAAAAAAACCTCCCCCCCCCACCCCGTTCCTGCCTTTCTGGAGATTTCTGGGAATGGCCGGGAGGTGACACTGGGATATTTGGGAAGCTCCAAGCTCCGTCCCTGGGCCTGGAATGTCCCAGGACACGGAATGGGAAAGCTCGTCCTGGGAATGCGGTGTCCGGATGAGCTGGGGCAGGAAATCCAGTGGGAAAGGGGGATCTTCCCTCTGGAATTCTCTGGGTGTGGCTGCCGGATCGGGGTGACATTGGGATATCCAGTCCATGGATCCAGTCCTTGGATCCTGTCCTTGGATCCTGCCCCTGGATCCTGTCCTTGGATCCCGTCCATGGATCCAGTCCTTGGATCCCATCCATGGATCCTGTCCTTGGATCCCATCCTTGGATCCTGTCCCTGGATCCTGTCCTTGGATCCAGTCCATGGATCCTGTCCATGGATCCAGTCCTTGGATCCCATCCTTGGATCCTGCCCATGGATCCAGTCCTTGGATCCCATCCTTGGATCCCATCCTTGGATCCCGCCCATGGATCCAGTCCTTGGATCCCATCCTTGGATCCTGTCCTTGGATTCATTCCATGGATCCAGTCCTTGGATCCAGTCCCTGGATCCAGTCCTTGGATCCCATCCTTGGAATTTTTTGGAGGATCTTCTCTTCCATTTTTCCCTAAATGAGGGAGGGAAAACCATGGAAAAACCACATCCCGGGAATTGCCAAACGTAGGGAAAACTATGGAAAAACCAAATCCTGGGAATTGCCAAACGTAGGGAAAACCATGGAAAAACCAAATCCAAGGAATTGCTGCATGAAGGGAACACCATGGAAAAACCACATCCCAGGAATTGCCAAACGTAGGGAAAACTATGGAAAAACCAAATCCAAGGAATTGCCAAACATAGGGAAAAGCATGGAAAACCCAAATCCTGGGAATTGCCAGAAGTAGGGAAAACCATGGAAAAACCAAATCCAAGGAATTGCCAAATATCCAAATCCAAGGAATTGCCAAGGGCAGGGAATGCTATGGAAAACCAAATCCTGGGAATTGCCAGAAGTAGGGAAAAGCATGGAAAAACCAAATCCAAGGAATTGCCACATGAAGGGAAAACCATGGAAAAACCAAATCCCAGGAACTGCCAGGTGGGAGGGACACTAGGGAAAACCACATCCCAGGAATTCCGTGCCCATTCCCACCCAGCATTCCAGGCCTGGAGCAGCTGAGCCTCATCCATGGGATCATTCCCATGGAATTATCCCGGTTTTCCAGCTGCTTCCCAGCCTGGAAAAGCGGGATCTGCTTATTCCCAGCACGGATGCTCCAGAGCCGAGCTTTGTTTTCCATGGAATGCTGGGGGCTGGATCCGGTGTGGAATTTTGGGATTGGGCTCCATCCCGGCAGCAGCTGGAGCCTGGAGATGCTCCTGGAATTCCCAAGGGAATTTGGCCTCCAAAAATGTCCGGAAAGGATCCTCAAAGATCCCTAAAAAGGAGCAGATCCAGAAAATCCGTCTCTGGGATAGAATTCCCGGAGAAGTCGTGGCTGGATCCCGGGAAGTGTCCCGAGGCCAGGCTGGAGAAATCTGGGATGGAGGAATGTGCCCATGGAAGAGGTGGGAATGGGATGGGATGAAGGTCCCCAAACCATTCTGGGATTCCAGGATTCACCCCTGGATCTCAATCCCTGTTCCCTGTGTCCCGGGAAAGCCCAGGGAATCCAAACCTTCCACTTCCCGGAAAAATCCGGAATTCTGGGAGCTGCTCCAGCCTCTTGGGAAGGACGGGAGAAGTGGGATTATTCTCCTGGAAAAAGTCCCAAATGTCCTCCCATTCCCAGGAATTTCCAACCCCAAATCACCAAACCATCCCTTTGCTGTTTTCCTTGGAATTCCGGCTCTCCGCTCCCCTCAAACCTCACCCGGAACACCGGGACACCAAACTGGGATCAAATCCCGGATCTTGGGAATAAAGAGCCGGAATCCCAATGGAAAAACCGGGAAGGACCGGCAAGGATCGACTCCCAACATCCGGAACGACTTCCCTGGGAATGGGAATGACGCTCCCGGCGTAGCCTGGCAACCCCCGGAGCCATTCCTGGCGCTCCATGGAATTCATCTCCAAGGAAAACACAAAGCTCTGTGAAAAGCTCCCCGGGGCGTTGCCATAACAGCCCAAATCCCTGGAAAACCGCATTCCGCGCATTCCTGAGGGATGGAAAACGACCCCGGCGCTGCTCCCCGGGGTTGGGATGAGGGAATAATCCCAAAAAAAAAAAACCAAACCTGGAGCGGGAGGGTGAAAATTCGGGAGGGGGAAGGGGGAGGGGATTTCCATCCTGTGGAGGTTGGGAATGGGAATTTCCATCCTTTGGTGTCCAGGAATGGGAATTTCCATTTTTTTGTGTGTCCAGGGTTGGGAATCTCCATTTTTTGGTATCCAGGGTTGGGAATTTCTATCCTTTGGTGTCCAGGGTTGGGAATTTCCATTTTTTTGTGTCCAGGAATGGGAATTTCCAACCTCTCGAAGCCAAGGATGGGAATCTTTGTCCAGTGGTATCCAGGGATGGGAATTTCCATCCTTTGGTGTCCAGGGTTGGGAATTTCCAGCCTCTGGAGCCCAGGGATGGAAATTTCCATCTTTTTTTTGTGTCCAGGAATGGGAATCTCCATTTTTTGGTATCCAGGGTTTGGAATTTCCAGCCTCTGGAGCCCAGGGATGGGAATTCCCGTTCTTTGGTATCCAGGAATGGGAATTTCCATTTTCTTTTGTGTCCAGGGATGGGAATTTGCATCCTGAGGAGGTCAGGAATGGGAATTTCCATTCTTTGCTATCCAGGGATGGGAATTTCCATTTTTTTGTGTCCAGGAATGGGAATCTCCATCCTGTGGAGGCCAGGGTTGGGAATTTCCATCCTTTGGTATCCAGGGTTTGGAATTTCCAGCCTCTGGAGCCCAGGGTTGGGAATTTCCATCCTTTGGTGTCCAGGAATCGGAATCTCCATTTTTTTGTGTCCAGGGTTGGGAATTTCCATCCTTTGGTGTCCAGGAATGGGAATTTCCATTTTTTTGTGTGTCCAGGAATGGGAATTCCCATTCTTTGGTGTCCAGGGTTGGGAATTCCCATCCTTTGGTGTCCAGGGTTGGGAATTTCCATTTTTTTGTGTGTCCAGGGATGGGAATTTCCAGCCTCTGGAAGCCAGGGATGGGAATCTTTGTCCGGTGGTATCCAGGGATGGGAATTTTGGTCCTGTCATGTCCAGAGTTGGGAATTTCCATCCTTTGGTATCCAGGAATGGGAATTTCCATTTTTTTTTGTGTCCAGGAATGGAAATTCCCATACTTTGGTGTCCAGGAATGGAAATCTCCATTTTTTTGTGTCCAGGAATGGGAATTTCCATTTTTTTTGTGTCCAGGAATGGGAATTTCCATCCTTCAGTGTCCAGGAATGGGAATTTCCATCCTCTGGAAGCCAGGGATGGGAATTCCCTGTCCTGTTGTGTTCAGGGACAGGAATTCCCATCCTCTGGAACCCAGGGTTGGGAATCTCCAATTTTCCGAGTCCAGGAATGGGAATCTCCATCCTCTGGAACCCAGGGTTGGGAATCTCCAATTTTCCAAGTCTAGGAATGGGAATCTCCATCCTCCAGCACCCGGGATGGGCTCGGAATTCCCAGAAAAGCTGCGGCTGCCCCTGGAAGCGCCCTGGGATAGCGGGAAGCACCCCTGCCCTTGGAATGGGCCGGAATTAGGGAATCTCCAAGATCCCACCTAAACCATTCCAGGATTCCACCCCCGGATGTGAACTCCAGGAACGCTTCCCATCCCCCCCCCAATATTCCCAAAAAATCCCTCCCATCCCTCTGGAATTCTGTCCGGGAGCCATGGCAGCTCCGCAGGCTCCGGAGCGTTTTTAACTCCGCTGCCGGGAGCAGATGGCGCCGGCAGAAATCTTGGAAGTCTGACAGGAATTTTCTTCCCTCCCCTTCCCCCCCCCACTCCTTCCCATTTTCCTCCAAATATTCCGCCCATTCCCGCTTTTTTTTCTTTCCCAGCCAGCCGGGGGTTAACCATCTCCATCCCGGGAATTTTTCCTGGAATCTTTGAATTTTTTTCTCCCACATTTTTTTCCCAGCCAGCCATGAGTTAACCACACTTTTCTGGGAATTTTTCCTGGAATTTCTGATTTTTGTCTCCCTCTTTTTCTTTCCCAGTCAGCCAAGGGTTAACCACATTTTTCTGGGAATTTTTCCTGGAATCTTTTTGATCTTTTCTCCCATTTTTTTCCCCCCAGTCAGTCAAGGGTTAACCATCTCCATCCCGGGAATTTTTCCTGGAATCTTTGCTCTTTTCTCCCTCTTTTTTTCCCCAGCCAGGCAAGGGTTAACCACACTTTTCTGGGAATTTTTCCTGGAATTTCTGTTTCTTTTCTCCCTCTTTTTCTTTCCCAGTCAGCCAAGGGTTAACCACATTTTTCTGGGAATTTTTCCTGGAATCTTTTTGGTCTTTTCTCCCATTTTTTTCCCCCCAGTCAGTCAAGGGTTAACCATCTCCATCCCGGGAATTTTTCCCAGAATCTTTGATCTTTTCTCCCTCTTTTTCTTTCCCAGCCAGCCAAGGGTTAACCACACTTTTCTGGGAATTTTTTCCTGGAATTTCTGATTTTTTTCTCCCACTTTTTTTTTCCCAGCCAGCCAAGGGTTAACCACCTCCATCCCGGGAATTTTTCCTCGAATCTTTGATTTTTAATCCCAATCTTTTTTTCCCAGTCAGCCAAGTGTTAACCGCCTTTTTCCGGGAATTTTTCCTGGAATATTTTTCACCTTTTCTCCCACTTTTTTTTCCCCAGTCAGTCAAGGGTTAATCACCTTTTCCCGGGAATTTTTCCTGGAATCTTTGAGGTTTTTCTCCCACTTTTTTTTCCCAGTCAGCCAAGAGTTAACCACCTCCATCCCGGGAATTTTTCCTGGAATCTTTCATTTTTAATCCCATTCTTTTTTTTCCCAGTCAGTCAAGGGTTAACCATCTCCATCCCGGGAATTTTTCCCAGAATCTTTGATCTTTTCTCCCTCTTTTTCTTTCCCAGCTAGCCAAGGGTTAACCACACTTTTCTGGGAATTTTTCCTGGAATTTCTGATTTTTTTCTCCCTCTTTTTTTTCCCAGTCCGCCAAGAGTTAACCACCTCCATCCCGGGAATTTTTCCTGGGATCTTTGATTTTTAATCCAAATCTTTTTTCCAGTCAGCCAAGGGTTAACCACACTTTCCTGGGAATTTTTCCTGGAATCTTTGCTCTTTTCTCCCTCTTTTTTTTCCCAGTCAGCCAAGGGTTAACCACCTTTTCCCGGGAATTTTTTTTGGAATCTTTGAGGTTTTTCTCCCACTTTTTTTCCCCGGTCAGCTAAGGGTTAACCACACTTTTCTGGGAATTTTTCCTGGAATCTCTGATTTTTTTCTCCCACTTTTTTCCCAGTCAGCCAAGGGTTAACCACACGTTTCTGGGAATTTTTCCCGGAATCTTTGATCTTTTCTCCCTCTTTTTTTTCCCCAGCCAACCAAGAGTTAACCACCTTTTTCTGGGAATTTTTTCCTGGAATTTCTGATTTTTTTCTCCCTCTTTTTCTTTCCCAGCCAGCCAAGGGTTAACCACCTCCATCCCGGGAATTTTTCCTCGAATCTTTGATTTTTAATCCCAATCTTTTTTTTCCAGAGAGCCAAGGGTTAACCACCTCCATCCCGGGAATTTTTCCTGGAATCTTTTTGATCTTTTCTCCCTCTTTTTTTTTCCCAGCCAGCAGGGGGTTAACCACACTTTTCTGGGAATTTTTCCTGGAATCTTTGATTTTTTCCTCCCTCTTTTTTTTTCCCTGCCAGCCAAGGGTTAACCACCTCCATCCCGGGAATTTTTCCTGGAATCTCTGATTTTTTTCTCCCTCTTTTCCTTTCCCATCCAGCCAAGGGTTAACCACCCCCATCCCAGGAATTTTCCCCTCCCCAACCGGAATCTTCCTGATTTTTCCTCCCCGGGGAACCCACAGCGCTGCCAAAATCCTCCAACCCCATCTGCGAGCGTTTCTTCCCTAAAAAAACCCCCAAAATTCCCAAAAATTCCCCATCCCAGCTTTTTCCTGCTTTTTCCATCTCCTTCCCGGCCCGTGCGGGGATTTTTGGGATGCGCAGCTCCCGGCCGTGGGCGTGGAATGTCATCCCAAGGATTTCTAATTCCAGCCCCGTCCCTCCCTCTCCGCCTCTTTTCCCATCCCCGTTTTCCTGGAATTCCACGGGTTCCATCCCGCAGCTCCTGCGGCTTCGGGGGTTGGGTCCCCTCCTTTCCATGGATCCTGGAATGGGATTTTTTTTTTTTCCCTGGATTTTTTTTTTTTTTTTTTTTTCCCGGGAATCTCCTGATGGAGATTTGAGGAATGGTTTTTATCCCATTTTTTTTTTGTTTGTTTGTTTTCCCCCCCGGGGGGGTTTTGGTTGGGAATTGCTGGGAAGCTCAGGGATAACCGGGATGAGCTGGGAATTCCCGTGGGGGTACGAGCACAGAATTCCCAAATTATTGTGGGTGGGAAAGAATTCCAAGACCGCTGAGTCCAAGCTGAGCCCAATCCCAGCCCTGAGTGGAATTCCAGGAATTCCTTGGATTCCTCCAAACCTCCCCTGCCGAGGCCTGAGCGCTTTTTCCATGGAAAAATTCCCAAAAATCCCATCCCAGCCTCCCCTGGGCCAGGCTGGGGCCCTTCCCGAGGCGCTGCCGGAATTCCGTGGGAAGGATTCCAGAATTCCGGAATTCTGGCTGGGAAAGACCTCAAAGCCCATCCACTTCCAAGCCCTGGACAATTCCCACCATCCCAGGCTGCTCCAAGCTTTTCCTTGGACATTCCCGGGATCCAGGGGCAGCCCCAGCTGCTCTGGGAATTCCATTCCAGCCGGGAATTCCCAATTCCCAAATTCCCCTTTTCCAATCTGGATCCATTCCCTGTGTCCTGTCCCTCCAGGCCTTTCCCAAATCCCGGCTCTCCTGGAGCCTCTGGAATGTTCTGGAAGCTCTCCCTGGATCCTTCCCTTCTCCGGAGGAATATTCCCAGTTTTCCCAGCCTGGCTCCAGCCCTTGGAGAATTCCATGGATTCATTCCCAGATCCCTTTCCAAACCATTCCCGGCTGCACCGGCCCTTGAGCCGCTCCTTTCCCAAAGCCTCTTCCCAAAGTTTCCGACCCAGAAACTCCGGAAAAGCTTCGGGAATCTCCTGGATCCTCCTCATTCCAAGGGCACCGGGGCAGGATCCACTTCCCAGACCGAAATATGGGATAAACCCGGATAAAAATCCCGGGATAAAAAAATCCCAGGATAAAAATCCCAGGATAAAAAAATCCCAGGATAAAAATTCCAGCATAAAAATCCCAAGATAAAAATCCCAGGATAAAAAATCCTGGGATAAAAATCCCGGTTTCCCTCTGGATCACGGCAGGTTTGGGAATGCTGGGATGGGATTTCTCCGTGGCCACACACGGATCCGTCCTCTGCATCCCAAGGATCCCATCTCATCCCAGCTCTTCCAAGACATTGGGAACGTCTTTCCCGCAGAATTCCCGGCACAATCCCTGAAATTCCCGATTTTCCTTTTGTTTTTAGGACCAAGGACCAGGTTTGGGATCGGTGGCACCAAAAAAAATCTGGAATGGAGTCAAGGATTCCCAGGGATGGATTTTGGGATTGGTGACACCAAAAAAATCCTGGAATGTGACCAAGGAATTCCCAGGGATGGATTTTGGGATTGGTGGAACCAAAAATCTTTGGGAACAGAGTGAAGGATCCACCAGAGATGGTTTTGGGATTGGAAACTCCAGAATTTTTTTGGGATAAGCTCAAGGATTCACAGGGATTGGATTTTGGGATTTGGTGGCACCAAAAACTTTCTGGAATTGGTTCAAGGAATTTCCAGAGATGGATTTTGGGATTGGTGACACCAAAAAAATCCTGGAATGGGCTCAAGGATTCCCAGGAATGGATTCTGGGATTGGTGGAACCAAAAAAATTCTGGAATGGAGTCAAGGATTCCCAGGAATGGATTCTGGGATTGGTGGAACCAAAAAAATTCTGGAATGGAGTCAAGGAATTCCCAGGGATTGGATTTTGGGATTTGGTGGCACCAAAAATCTTTGGGAATAGAGTAAAGTTTTGGGATTGGAGACTCCAGAAATCTTTTGGGATAAGCTCAAGGAATTCCCAGAGATGGATTTTGGGATTGGTGGCACCAGAAATCTTCGGGAACACAGCGAAGTTTTGGGATTGGAGACTCCATAAATTTTTTGGGATAAGCTCAAGGATCCCGCACATCCCGGTGCCTCCTCCAGACCTCGTCCTGCTCCTCCCGAGCCCCAGCTCCGGCATTCCCGCTTCCAGAGCCGCCATTCCCACCAGGAACGCCTGTGGCTGAGCCGGTTTGGGAATTCCCGGAATTCCCTCCCAAAATTCCCTCCCGGAATCCTCCAGGACCAGGCATCCCTCCGAGCCGCAATTCCACGGAATTCCGTGGGATACTCCAAAATCCGCTTCCCACGGGGACCCTCCCTCCCCATTCCCGAGGGATTCTCCTGGGTTTTTTCCTCACCGACAGACTTGGTCCGTGGAATTCCCTTCCGGAGGGACACGTGGGGCTTCTCCGTTCCCGCCAGGACCCCGGGATGCGCCATTCCCTGCCGCTCAAACAGGGACTGGAAGGGAAAAACAGGGAATTCCCAGTCCGGATGCTGCCGGGAGGCCGCGACGTTCCCGGCCGGAATTCCCGGGGCGGGAAAACGGGAGCTCTTCCCAGCGGGATGGGCCCGGCCCGGCCTTCAGCTTCCCGCTGCTCCGCCCCGTGGGATTCCAAACTTTGGGATAATTCCCGTCCCAACTCCCCGCCTGCAGCATTCCCGGAACAATCCCGAGCCCCTTCATCCTCCTCGGAGAATTCCGGCAGAATTCTGGCAGAATTCCGGCAGAATTCCAGCAGAATTCCAGAATTCCAGCAGAATTCCGGCAGAATTCCGGCAGAATTCCAGCAGAATTCCGGCAGAATTCCAGCCCGGCTCTCCGGGCTCCTCCAGAGCTGCTCTTCCACAGCTTTCCCTGGGAAATCCAAGCGGATTCCCGGGAATTCCGCTCCTCATTTCCGGGAATTCCAATCTCCTTTCCGGCAGAATTCCACTCCCCATTCCCGGGAATTCCACTCCCCATTCCCGGGAATTCCAATCCCCTTTCCTGGGAATTCCACTCCCCATTCCCAGGAATTCCACTCCTCATTCCTGGGAATTCCACTCCCCATTCCTGGGAATTCCACTCCCCATTCCTGGGAATTCCACTCCCCATTCCTGGGAATTCCAATCCCCATTCCCGGGAATTCCACTCCTCTTTCCTGGGAATTCCACTCCCCATTCCTGGGAATTCCAATCCCCTTTCCTGGGAATTCCACTCCCCATTCCCAGGAATTCCACTCCCCATTCCTGGGAATTCCAATCCCCATTCCCTCCCCTCCCTCTCCCTCATTCCCGGCCGCCATTCCCGGTGGGATTCCCTCTGGCTCACATTGATCTCCTCACTGAGATCCTCCGGATCCTTCCCAGCCCTCTCCTTCCATTCCTGGGAATTCCGACTTCCACACCCCCATTCCCACGGAATTCCTGGGAATTCCTGCCAGTCTCACACTGATCTCGGCCGGGGTGACCCTGTGGATCCCATTCCCCCATTCCACATTCCCCCATTCCCATGGAATTCCCGGGAATTCCCGCCAGGCTCACACTGATCTCAGCTGGGGTGATCCTGTGATCCCATTCCCCCATTCCACACCCCCATTCCCATGGAATTCCCGGGAATTCCCTCTGGCTCACACTGATCTCAGCCGGGGTGATCCTGTGATCCCATTCCCCCATTCCACACCCCCATTCCCACGGAATTCCCGGGAATTCCCTCTGGCTCACACTGATCTCGGCCGGGGTGATCCTGCGGCTCGTCGGGCGCTGTTTCACCGTGGCCGCTCTGGAATCGGCCTCCACCAGCTCCGCCCGCAGCGCCGGCTCCGCCGCCGCCAGGATCTCATCCAGCTTCTCTGCAATCCAAGGAAAAACAGCCGGGATCAGCCGGGATCAGCCGGGATCAGCCGGGATCAGCCAGGATCAGCCGGGATCAGCTGGGATCAACCGGGATCAGCCGGGATCAGCCGGGATCAGCCGGGATCCTTCCCACCGCTCCTCTCCAAAGAAAACTGGGATCAGCCGGGATCCTTCCCTCCCCACTGCTCATCCCAGGATCCTTCCCGCTGCTCCTCTCCAAGGAAAACCAGGATCAGCCGGGATCAGCTGGGATCAACCGGGATCAGCCAGGATCAGCCGGGATCCTTCCCTCCCTGCCTCTCATCCCGGGATCCTTCCTGCTGTTTCTCTCCAAGGAAAACTGGAATCAGCTGGGATCAGCTGGGATCAGTCGGGATCAGATGGGATCCTTCCGTCTCCACCCCTCATCCCGGGATCCTTCCTGCTGCTTCTCTCCAAGGAAAACCGGGATCAGCCGGGATCAGCTGGGATCAGCCGGGATCCTTCCCACCACTCCTCTCCAAGGAAAACCGGGATCAGCTGGGATCAGCCAAGATCAGCCGGGATCCTTCCCTCCCCACCCCTCATCCCGGGATCCTTTCTGCCGCTCCTCTCCAAGGAAAACCAGGATCAGCTGGGATCAGCCGGGATCAGCCGGGATCAGCTGGGATCCTTCCCTTCCCACCCCTCATCCCGGGATCCTTTCCGGCGCTCCTCTCCAAGGAAAACTGGGATCAGCCGGGACCAGCCGGGATCAGCCAGGATCAGCTGGGATCAGCTGGGATCAGCCGGGATCCTTCCCACCGCTCCTCTCCAAGGAAACCCGGGATCCACTGGGATCAGCCAGGATCAGCCGGGATCAGCTGGGATCAGCCGGGATCAACCGGGATCCTGCCCACTGCTCCTCTCCAAGGAAAACCAGGATCAGCTGGGATCAGCCGGGATCAGTCGGGATCCTTCCCTCCCCACCCCTCATCCCGGGATCCTTCCCGCCGCTCCTCTCCCCTCCCAGCGCTTTTCCATGGATTTGGAGGATGTTCCCACCCCACGGATGCGCCACATTCCCAATTCCTCCCGGATTTGGGGTATTCGGGATCAGCCGAGTCCGGCCAGGAGGGTGGGAAATCCCGGGAATTCCGGGACATGGAGATGTCCGTGGGAGCCACGAGGCTCCGGCACATCCGGAGTTTATTTGGGATAAACCGGGATATTCCCGGCCGGAACGGACTCGGCTCCTTGAATGATCCCAAATTTCCGTGTCCGGGCCGGGATCCGGTGCCCACGGAGATCGGGAATATCGGGAGAGCCGCTCAGGGAATTCCCAGCTCCGGGATCCATCCATTTATCCCTGGGGAACACCGGGATCCGTTCCCTCGGGAATCGCAGGGATATGGGAAGGGGCAGGAGGATTCATTCCCATGGATCCCTCCGGAGCCTCTGGAATTCCGGGAATGGGAATCTGGGGCTCAGATCCAGGTGGATCCGAATCCCAAATTCCCGTCCCGGCTCCAGCCGTGTCCGGGTGGGAATTGCTCCTGGGATTCTCCCGGAGCCCGGCTGGTGCTTCCATGGAATTGTGGAATCATGGAATGCTCTGGGTGGGAAGGAACTTAAAGCTGATCCCATTCCATGAGACTCCTTCCCGTTATCCCGGATTTCTCCAGCCTGGCCTCGGACATTCCCAGGATCCAGGGGCAGCCCCAGCTGCTCTGGGAATTCCATTCCAGCCGGGAATTCCCAATTCCCAAAATCCCACCCCCATCTCCCCTTTCCCAGGGAATTCCCTCCATTCCCAGCTCTCCCAGCCTGGCATTGGATCCAAAGGAATTTTGGGATCCAGGGGTTTCCCTGGGAATCTCAGCACTGCAGGAAGGGTCTCCCTTCCCTTTTCCAGCCCCAACTTCCAGAAAAATCCCTCGGGATGGACCCGGAGCCTCCCAAATCCCGGAATGGTTTGGGATGGGATCCAGGGAGCTTCAATCCCATCCCATTCCAATCCCACCATCCCAGGCTGCTCCAACCCTTCCTTGGACATTCCCGGGATCCAGGGGCAGCCCCAGCTGCTCTGGGAATTCCATTCCAGCCGGGAATTCCCAATTCCCAAATTCCCCTTTCCCAATCTGGAGCCGTTCCCTGTGTCCTGTCCCTCCAGGCCTTTCCCAAATCCCGGCTCTCCTGGAGCCCCTGGAATGTTCTGGGAGCTTTCCCGGGAATCTTCTCCTCCCCCCGGGAAGATCCATCCCAGGAATCCCTGGGAAGATTTTCCGGATGCGTGGGATCCTCTGGATCTGCCCGATCCAGGGAAAGGTTGGGAAGATCCCTCAGCTGCTTCCCAGGGAAATTCCCAATGGATCTTCCCGGCTGGAAGAGCAGATCCCACATTCCAGGGGGGCGGAAAAGTGGGAATGGGAACCACCAGGACAGGAAATCCCAGATCGGAAAATCCCAGGATTTTCAGGGAAGGCACCTCCAATCCCACCCTGATCCAACCTTTCCATCCAAAACTTCCCGGTTTTCCTGTGGCCCCTCACGCCACATCCTCAGGGTGGGAATATCGGGATAATCCCCATGGGTCCGCCAGGAATATCGGGATCAATGGCATGGATCCACCGGGATAAATCCCAGGATTTTCCAGGAATATCAGGATAAATCCCAGGATTTGTCAGGAATATCAGGGTAAATCCCAGGATTTGCCAGGAATACCGGGATAAATCCCTGGATTTGTCAGGAGAGGCTTTGGCATTTTTGGGATAAATCCAGACACCGCCATTCCCGAGGATTCCACACGGGACACTCCCGGAGCTGGGATCACCCCTGGGAATTTTGGGTTGGGAATTTTGGGATAAAGGATGCAGCAGAATCCAGTTCCAATTCCCGGCATTCCAATTCCAGGCATTCCAATTCCCGGAATTCCAATTCCCGGCATTCCAATTCCTACCGGAGCAGCTCCAGGACACCGGAGCCCATCCCGAATTCCCAAATTCCGGCGGAATTCCCCCGGGAACAGCCACCCTCGGGATACCGGGATTCCCGCCCCCCCTCCCACCCGGCTTTGGATCCCGCTGGAATTTGGCGGGAAGAGGCGGAATCCCGGGAATTTCGCTTTCACTCACCCCCTTTCCTTCTCCTCATGGAGGCTTGGAATGGGAAACAAAACACAAAATCAGCGGCACGGAACAATTCCCGCCCCCATTCCCAAAATTCCGGCCGGGGCATCCCGGAATTCCAGACTTTATCCATCGGGATCGCTCCCCCCCCCCCCGGCCCGCAGGGATTTGGGATTGATCCCAACTCCAGGATCATCCCTCGATCTCCTGGTGGATCCAGGCTGGATCCTGCTGGGGATCGGCTGGAATTCCATCCCGAGGAATTCCATCCCAAGGAATTCCACCCCGTCCAATCCCAGGGCAATTCCCTGCATCCAAATCCCTGGATTTCGGCACGGGAGGGATCCCGGAGCATCCCAGGGGGTGGGAATGGCAAGGAAAAGGTCGGGAAGGGCACAGGGGGTGTTCGGGATCCATGGAAAAGGGAGCGGGAATTCCTTTGGGAATTTCTTTGGGAATTTCTCTTTCCCTGGCGGTTTTTTTGGGAAGGAGAGCGGCTCCGAGCAGAATCCCGGGAATGCCGATCCACAGGAAAACCTGGAGCGAAGGATGGGAAGAGGACGGATCCCTCGTTTTCCCTGGAATGGCTTCAGCCCCTCCCTCGATCCGGTGGGAATGAGCGCTGAAATTCCCGGGAAAAATCTTCGGGATTGTGGGATCGGAGCTGGAGCCGCCTCCGGATCCTTCTCCTGGGATCGCTGCTCCCAATCCCGCTCCGGGAAAACCGGGAATGGCGGTGGAAAGAGGAACCCCGGGATCCGGGATGGGGAAAAAAAGTGGGAAAAAGGAGCCGTTCCCGGCAAAAAAAAGCCGCTGGATTGGGAATAACGGTCTGGAAGCGCCGGGAATTCCAGGGTGGGAATTCCAGGGTGGGAATCCAGAGGCTCGGGATGAAATAAATCCCGGATGATCCAGGCTTGGAATGTTGGGATCTGTCCCGACCCCGCGGGGAGCGGGAAAAGGCTCGGAAAAGCGGGAAGGGAACGGGAAAAAAACCAGGGATGGGTTGGGAAAGAGGGAGAGGAAAACGGAGAGCTTGGGAAAAGCGGGAATTAAAAAAAGAAGGAGGGAATGGAAAACTGGGAGAGCACGGAAAACCGGGAAGAGCTTGGAAAAACCACGGAGGGTTTGGAAAACCGGGAAGGGCATGGAAAAACCAGGGAGAACATGGAAAAACAGGGAGAGCATGGAAAATCGGGAAGGGCTTGGAAAACCGGGAAGAGCTTGGAAAATCAGGAAGGGCATGGAAAAAACCAGGAAGAACATGGAAAACCAGGGAGAGCTTGGAAAATCAGGGAGAGCATGGAAAAACAGGGAAGAGCATGGAAAATCATAAGGAATGGAAAACCAGGAAGGGTTTGGAAAACTGGGAAGGGCTTGGAAAGCCGGGAAGGGCATGGAAAAATCAGGGAGAACATGGAAAACCAGAAAAAACATGGAAAACCAGGAATAACATGGAAAACCAGGAAGGGCTTGGAAAACCAGGAAGAACATGGAAAACCAGAAAAAAACATGGAAAAACCAGAAAAACATGGAAAACCAGGAAGAGCTTGGAAAAACCTGGGAGAGTGTGGAAAACCAGGAAGGGCATGGAAAACCAGAAAAAAACATGGAAAACCAGGAATAACATGGAAAACAGGGAGAGCATGGAAAATCAGGAAGAGCTTGGAAAAACAGGAAGGGCTTGGAAAAACCATGGAATAACATGGAAAACAGGGAGAGCTTGGAAAACCAGAAGGAATTAAAAAAGAGGGAGGGCATGGAAAAAACCAGGAAGAACATGGAAAACCAGGAAGGGCTTGGAAAACCAGGAAGAGCTTGGAAAACAGGGAGGGCTTGGAAAAAACATGGAAAGCTTGGAGAACAGGGAGGGCTTGGAAAAAACATGGAAAGCTTGGAAAACCAGAAGGATGGAAAACCAGGAAAAGCGTGGAAAACCAGGAAGGGCATGGAAAAACCAGGGAAAACGTGGAAAATGGGGAGGGCTTGGAAAACTGGGAAGAGCATGGAAAACTGGGAAGAGCTTGGAAAACCGGGAAGAGCGTGGAAAACAGGGAAAGCATGGAAAACCAAGGAAAACCATGGGAAACATGGAAAGCCGTGGAAAACACGGAAAACCATGGAAAAACCAGGGGGAAGGTGGGATCCTGCTGAGGCTCCAGGGTGCCACGGCCACATTCCCACATGGAAAATCCCAAATTCCCACGGGAGCCGGGAATTTCCCGGGAATTGGGATCCCTCCGGGGATGAAGCGCCAGCGGATCCGGGAAAAGGGAAGGGATGGAGAAAGATGGGATCCTGCCCCTCCCGGAGGCCAGGAGGGCTGGGAAAAACAAGGAATTCCGGCGGCGGGAAGCGGGGAATGGGGAGGATTTCAGGGAATCTGGGAATGTGGAGTGGGATGGGAAAGCAGCCGGGAATGTGGGAGTGGCAGCGGGATGGGGGGGATGGAGAAATCCTGGAGCGATCCTGGAATTCCAGAGCTCTCCCGGGGCTCTCTTGGAGCTCTCCTGGATCTATCCTGGAGATCTCCTGGAGTTTTCTTGGAATTCCAGAGTTCTCCTGGAATTCTGGAGCTCTCCTGGAATTCCAAAGCTCTCCCAGAGCTCTCATGGATCTATCCTGGAGATCTCCTGGGGTTTTCTTGGAATTCCAGAGTTCTCCTGGAATACTGGAGCTCTCCTGGAATTCCAAAGCTCTCTTGGGACTCTCTTGGTGCTCTCCTGGAGTCCTCTTGGAATCCTGGAGCTCTCCTGGAATTCTGGAGCTCTCCTGGAATTCCAAAGCTCTCTCAGGGCTCTCTTGGAGCTCTCCTGGAGTTCTCTTGGAATTCTGGAGCTCTCCTGGAATTCCAAAGCTCTCCCGGGACTCTCTTGGAGCTCTCCTGGAGCTCCCCTGGAGTTCTCTTGGAATTGTGGAGCTCTCCTGGAATTCCAGAGCTCTCTCGGGGCTCTCCTGGCAGGGTTTGGGATCTGCCCGGAGATGGGAAATAAAAACCTGGGAATGCCGGGTGTGGGAAAGGAGGGAGAGGAGAGAGGTGAGGAGCAGGGAAAGGAGCTGGGAATGGAAATGGGAATGGAGCTGGAATAGGGAATGGAACAGGAATAGGGAATGGAGCTGGGAATGGAGCAGGAGCAGGGAATGGAACAGGAATAGGGAATGGAACAGGAATAGGGAATGGAGCAGGGAAATGAGCTGGGAATGGAGCAGGGAATGGAGCAGGGAATGGAGTGAGGAAGGTGAGGAGAGGAGCGGGGAAGAGGAGCAGGAGGAGCCGGAGCAGGGAATGGAGCAGGATCAGGGAGAGGATCAGGGAATGGAGCAGGATCAGGGAATGGAACAGGGAATGGAGATGGGAATGGAGCAGCGGGAAAAGGGAATGGAGCAGGAATAAGGAATGGAGCAGGGAATGGAGATGGGAAAGGAGCAGGAAAAGGGAAAGGAACAGGAACAGGGAATGGAACAGGGAAAGGAGCCGGGAAAGCAGCAGGGAAAGCAGCGGGATCAGGGAAAGGAGCAGGGAAAGGAGATGGGAATGGAACAGGAACAGGGAAGGGATCAGGGAATGGAGCAGGGAAAGGAGCGAGGAAAGTGAGGAGAGGAGCAGGCAATGGAGCAGGGAATGGATGGGAACAGGGAATGCATCAAGGAAAGGGAAAGGATCAGGGAATGGAGCAGGAACAGGGAATGGAACAGGAATAGGGAATGGAGCAGGGAATGGAGATGGGAATGGAGCAGGGAATGGAGTGAGGAAGGTGAGGAGAGGAGCAGGAGGAGCCAGAGCAGGGAAAAGAGCTGGGAAGAGAGGAACAGGGAATGGATCAGGGAATGGAGCTGGGAATGGAGATGGTAATGGAGCAGGAATAGGGAATGGAGCAGGGAATGGAGCAGGAATAGAGCTGGGAATGGAGCTGGGAATGGAGCAGGAGCATGGAATGGATCAGGGAACGGAGCAGGAATGGAGTGAGGAAGGTGAGGAGAGGAGCAGGAGGAGCCGGAGCAGGGAAAGGACATGGGAATAGGGAGAGGAACAGGGAATGGATCAGGGAATGGAGCTGGGAATGGAGCAGGAGCAGGGAGAAAAGCAGGAATAGGGAAAGGAGCAGGGAAAGGGAAAGGATCAGGGAATGGAGCAGGAGCAGGGAATGGAGCAGGAATAGGGAATGGAGCAGGGAATGGAGATGGGAATGGAGCAGGGAATGGAGCAGGAATAAGGAATGGAACAGGAATAGGGAATGGAACAAGAATAGGGAATGGAGCAGGGAAATGAGCTGGGAATGGAGAGGAGCAGGGAGAGGAGCAGGAGGAGCCGGAGCAGGGAATGGAGCAGGGAATGGAGCTGGGAATACGGAGAGGAACAGGGAACGAAACAGGAATAAGGAATGGAGTAGGGAATGGAGCAGGAACAGGGAAAGGAGCAGGAATAGGGAAAGGAGCAGGGAAAGGAGCGGGATCAGGGAAAGGAGCAGGGAATGGAGCAGGGAAAGGGAAAGGAGCTGGGAATGGAGCAGGGAATGGAGTGAGGAAGGTGAGGAGAGGAGCAGGAGGAGCCGGAGCAGGGAAAAGAGCTGGGAAGAGAGAGAGGAACAGGGAATGGATCAGGGAATGGAGCTGGGAATGGAGCAGGAGCAGGGAGAAGAGCGGGGAAAGGGAAAAGATCAGGGAATGGAGCAGGAGCAGGGAATGGAGCAGGGAATGAATCAGAAATAGGGAATGGATCAGGGAATGGAGCTGGGAATGGAGCAGGAGCAGGGAGAGGAGTAGGGAATGGAGCAGGAACAGGGAATGGAACAGGGAAAGCAGCCGGGAAAGCAGCAGGGAAAGCAGCGGGATCAGGGAAAGGAGCAGGGAAAGGAGATGGGAACGGAACAGGAATAGGGAATGGAACAGGAATAGGGAATGGAGCAGGGAATGGAGCAGGGAATGGAGTGAGGAAGGTGAGGAGAGGAGCGGGGAGAGGAGCAGGAGGAGCCGGAGCAGGGAAAGGAGATGGGAATGGAACAGGAATAGGGAATGGAACAGGAACAGGGAAGGGATCAGGGAATGGAGCAGTGAAAGGAGCGAGGAAAGTGAGAAGAGGAACAGGGAATGGAGCAGGGAATGGATGGGAACAGGGAATGCATCAAGGAAAGGGAAAGAATCAGGGAATGGAGCAGGGAAAGGGAAAGGAGCTGGGAATGGAGTGAGGAAGGTGAGGAGAGGAGCAGGAGGAGCCGGAGCAGGGAATGGAGCAGGGAATGGAGATGGGAATACGGAGAGGAACAGGGAACAAAACAGGAATAAGGAATGGAGTAGGGAATGGAGCAGGAACAGGGAAAGGAGCAGGAGATGGGAAAGCAGCAGGGAAAGGAGCGGGATCAGGGAAAGGAGCCGGGAATGGAGCAGGGAAAGGGAATGGAGCTGGGAATGGAGATGGGAATGGAGCTGGAACAGGTAATGGAGCAGGATCGGGGAATGGAGCAGGGAAAGGGAAAGGAGCAGGGAATGGAGCAGGGAAAGGGAATGGAGCAGGAACAGGGAATGGATCAGGGAATGGAGTGAGGAAGGTGAGGAGAGGAGCAGGAGGAGCCGGAGCAAGGAAAAGAGCTGGGAAGAGAGAGAGGAACAGGGAATGGATCAGGGAATGGAGCTGGGAATGGAGCAGGAGCAGGGAGAAAAGCAGGAATAGGGAATGGAGCAGGGAAATGGAAAGGATCAGGGAATGAAGCAGGAGCAGGGAATGGATCAGGGAATGGAGATGGGAATGGAGCAGGAGCAGGGAATGGAACAGGAATAAGGAATGGAACAGGAATAAGGAATGGAACAAGAATAGGGAATGGAGCAGGGAAATGAGCTGGGAATGGAGCAGGGAATGGAACAGGGAATGGAGTGAGGAAGGTGAGGAGAGGAGCGGGGAAGAGGAGCAGGAGGAGCCGGAGCAGGGAATGGAGCAGGATCAGGGAGAGGAACAGGGAATGGAGCAGGGAAAGGAGATGGGAATGGAGTGAGGAAAATGAGGAGAGGAGCAGGGAATGGAGCAGGGAATGGAGTGGGAACAGGGAATGCATCAAGGAAAGGGAAAGAATCAGGGAATGGAGCAGGGAATGGGGCAGGGAAAGGGAATGGAGCTGGGAATGGAGTGAGGAAGGTGAGGAGAGGAGCGGGGAGAGGAGCAGGAGGAGCCAGAGCTGGGAAAGGAGCTGAGAATGGAGCTGGGAATACGGAGAGGAACAGGGAACGAAACAGGAATAAGGAATGGAGTAGGGAATGGAGCAGGAACAGGGAACGGAGCAGGAATAGGGAATGGAGCAGGGAAAGGAGCGGGATCAGGGAAAGGAGCAGGGAATGGAGCAGGGAAAGGGAATGGAGCTGGGAATGGAGATGGGAATGGAGCTGGAACAGGGAATGGAGAAGGATCAGGGAATGGAGCAGGGAAAGGATCAGGGAATGGAGCTGGGAAAGGGAAAGGAGCAGGGAATGGAAAAGGGAATGGAGTGAGGAAGGTGAGGAGAGGAGCAGGAGGAGCCGGAGCAGGGAAAGGAGCTGGGAAGAGAGAGAGGAACAGGGAATGGATCAGGGAATGGAGCTGGGAATGGAGCAGGAGCAGGGAGAAGAGCGGGGAAAGGGAAAAGATCAGGGAATGGAGCAGGAGCAGGGAATGGAGCAGGGAATGGATCAGAAATAGGGAATGGATCAGGGAATGGAGCTGGGAATGGAGCAGGAGCAGGGAGAGGAGTAGGGAATGGAGCAGGAACAGGGAATGGAACAGGGAAAGGAGCCGGGAAAGCAGCAGGGAAAGCAGCGGGATCAGGGAAAGGAGCAGGGAAAGGAGATGGGAATGGAACAGGAATAGGGAATGGAACAGGAATAGGGAATGGAACAGGAATAGGGAAGGGATCAGGGAATGGAGCAGGGAAAGGAGTGAAGAAAGTGAGGAGAGGAGCAGGGAATAGAGCAGGGAATGGATGGGAACAGGGAATGCATCAAGGAAAGGGAAAGGATCAGGGAATGGAGCAGGAACAGGGAATGGAACAGGAATAGGGAATGGAGCAGGGAATGGAGCAGGGAATGGAGTGAGGAAGGTGAGGAGAGGAGCAGGGAGAGGAGCAGGAGGAGCCGGAGCAGGGAATGGAGATGGTAATGGAGCAGGAGCAGGGAGAAGAGCAGGAATAGGGAATGGAGCAGGGAATGGAGCAGGGAAAGGGAATAGAACAGGGAATGGAGTGAGGAAGGTGAGGAGAGGAACGGGGAGACGAACAGGAGGAGCCGGAGCAGGGAATGGAGCAGGATCAGGGAGAGGAACAGGGAATGGAACAGGAAAAGGGAATGGAGTAGGGAAAGGATCAGGGAATGGAGCAGGGAATGGAGATGGGAATGGAGCAGGATCAGGGAATGGAGCTGGGAAAGGATCAGGGAACGGAACAGGAATAGGGAATGGAGCAGGAATAGAGAATGGATCAGGGAGAGGAACAGGGAATGGAGCAAGGAATAGATCAGGGAATGGAACAGGAAGAGGGAATGGAGCAGGGAATGGGAAAGGAGCTGGGAATGGAAATGGGAATGGAGCAGGAAAAGGGAAAGGAGCAGGAACAGGGAATGGAGCATGGAATGGAGCAGGGAGTGGATCAGAGAAAGGATCAGGGATCAGGGAATGGAGCAGAGATCAGGGAAAGGATCAGGGAATGGATCAGGGAATGGATCAGAGAATGGAGTAGGGAATGGAGCAGGGAATGGAGCAGGGAATGAATCGGGGATCAGGGAATGGATCAAGGAACGGATCAGGGATCAGGGAAAGGATCAGGGAAAGGATCAGGGAATGGATCAGGGAATGGATCAGGGAACGGATGAGGATGCCCAAGGCCAGGCCACATCAACCCCTCCACACCCACCGGAGCCTCCCAACGTCCTTCCCACGCCCACCTCCACCGGGATGCGCCCCTGGAGCACTGGATATCCCTCTGGAACCCCTCTGGAATCCCTCTGGAATCCCTCTGGAATCCCTCTGGAATCCCTCTGGAATCCCTCTGGAATCCCTCTGGAACCCTTTTGGAATCCCTCTGGAACCCCTCTGGAACCCTTCTGGAATCCCTCTTGAATCCCTCTGGAATTGCTCTGGAACTCCTCTGGAACCCCTCTGGAATCCCTCTGGAATCCCACTGGAACCCCTCAGGAATCCCTCTGGAATCCCTCTGGAATCCCTCTGAAAATCCTCTGGAACCCCTCTGGAACCCCTCTGGAACTCCTCTGGAATCCCTCTGGAACCCCTCTGGAACCCCTCTGGAATCTCTCTGGAACCCCTCTGGAATTTCCCTGGAATCCCTCTGGAACAGCTCTGGAACCCCTCTGGAACCCCTCTGGAATTTCTCTGGATTCCTCTCTGGAATTTCTCTGGATTCCCCTCTGGAACCCCTCTGGAACTCCTCTGGAATCCTTCTGGAATCCCTCTGGAACCCCTCTGAAATTCCTCTGGAATCCCTCTGGAATAGCTCTGGAACCCCTCTGGAATCCTTCTGGAACCCCTCTGGAATTTCTCTGGAACCCCTCTGGAATCTCTCTGGAACAGCTCTGGAATTTCTCTGGATTCCCCTCTGGAACTCCTCTGGAATCCCTCTGGAATAGCTCTGGAACCCCTCTGGAATCTCTCTGGAACAGCTCTGGAACCCGTCTGGAATCCTTCTGGAACCCCTCTGGATATTCCTCTGGAATCCTTCTGGAATCCCTCTGGAACTCCTCTGAAATCCCTCTGGAAACCCCTCTGGAATAGCTCTGGAACCCCTCTGGAACCCCTCTGGAACCCCTCTGGAAACCCCTCTGGAAACCCGTCTGGAACAGCTCTGGAATTTCTCTGGATTCCCCTCTGGAACTCCTCTGGAACTCCTCTGGAATAGCTCTGGAACCCCTCTGGAACCCCTCTGGAATCTCTCTGGAACCCCTCTTGAACCCCTCTGGAATTTCTCTGGAAACTCCTCTGGAATCCCTCTGGAATCCTTCTGGAACCCTTCTGGATAAAGCCGGGAATTCTTCTCCCGCTCCCCGCGCCTCCCACACCCACCACCACCACAGGTCCACGACGCACATGCAAACAGCCGGAAAACCGCCGGAAAACCACCGGAAAACCGCCGGAAAACCCCCGGAAAACCGCCGGGAAACCGCCGGGAAAACCACTTCCACCAACCCCCCGGAATTCCTGGGGAATCCCGGCCTTACCCAGCTCCTCCAGCTCGGCCGTCATGGATTTGGAGCGCAGCGTGAGGGTCGTGCTGGGGGCTCTCTTGGGCGGCGGCGGAGCTGCAAGGAACAGAGAGGGCATCTTGCACCGCTTCTCCCGGAATTTCCGCGGAGTGGCCAAGTGCAGGTGCCACTTCTTCTCCACCGCCTGGATCTCCTCGTATTCCCGGGATGAGGAGTCGCACTGCTGCAGGATCTTATTGAGGCTGCGCGTGGAGGCGAACTTCTTCATGATTCCCGCCGGGAATGTGGGAGCCCTTTGGGAATGACGCCTTTTGGGAATGTTGGCGGATTTAGCGGCGCCGAGTCCGAGTCATGGCCTCTCTCTCCCTCTCTCTCTCTCTCTCTCTCCTCTCTCCCTCCCCACCACGCTCCGGGAATTCGGGAATGTTTCCGGCTCTTCTTCCCGCCTCGGTGGCCCACCCCACCTTCCTCCTCCTCCTCTTCCTCCTCCTCCTCCTCCTCCCGCTGCTGCTGCCGCCTGTGGATCCCGACCCTACGGAGCTGCCCAAGCCCGCCTGGCCCGGGATGATCCCAAAATCTCCCGATCCCGCATTCCCTGGATCTCACCCCCCACCCCCCCCCACCCCCCCACCCCCCCCACCCCCCAAAAAAAAAAAAAACTCCGGAGCGGCGAGGATGAGTGGAAAAAGCTCTTCCTCCTCCTCCTCCTCCTCCTCCTCCTCCTCCTCCTCCTCCTCCTCGCTGCTCCTCGCTGCCAATGCTGGAATAACGCTCCGGGATTGCCATGGCAACGGCAGCTCCAAGGATCCCTGTGCCTGCGGCAGGGATCCAGCGGGGCGGATTCAGCCCCGGCCGGGCCCACCCAGGCGGGGGGGACGCGGGATGAGCCCCCCATCCCCAACCCCCCAACCCCCCACCACCACCGGATCCCCTCGGATCCCTTTGGAAAAGCGGCCGCGTGGATCCGGAGGATGAGGATGAGGATGAGGATGAGGGAAGCACCGGGGGGCAGCGGCTCACCCCGGGCTGGAAGCGGCCCCGCCGGGGCTCCCCGGCGCTGATTCCCGGCTCAATTCCCGAGGGTTATTCCCGGCGCAATTCCCGAGGGTTATTCCCGGCTGAATTCCCGGCTGAATTCCCGAGGCTGCCGGCCGCTGGCGCGGCTCGTGCCTTGGAGCCGTGACGGGATAATCGGAGCTCCTCGTGCCAGCAGCGCTCCCTCCTTCCCTCCCTCCCTCCCTCCCTCCCTCCTTCCCTTCCCTTCCCTCCCTTCCCTCTTTTCCTTCCCTCCCTCCTTCCCTTCCCTCTTTCCCTTCCCTCCTTCCCTCCCCCGAGCCCCGCGTGCTGCGCTGGGAGCGGCCCCGATCCCGGCCCCCTTCAGAATTCCCTGCTCCCAGCCCCCGATTCCATCCCTGAATCCATCCTCGAATCCATCCCTGATTTCATTCCCTGCTCCCAGCCCCTGAATCCATCCCTGAATCCATCCCTGAATCCATCCCTGATTTCATTCCCTGCTCCCAGCCCCCGATTCCATCCCTGAATCCATCCCTGAATCCATCCCTGATTCCAGTCCCTGCTCCCAGCCCCTGAATCCATCCCTGAATCCATCCCTGAATCCATCCCTGATTTCATTCCCTGCTCCCAGCCCCTGATTCCATCTCTGAATCCATCCCTGATTTCATTCCCTGCTCCCAGCCCCCGATTCCATCCCTGATTTCATTCCCTGCTCCCAGCCCCCGATTCCATCCCTGATTCCATTCCTGATTCCATTCCCCCAATTCTACCCCCTGCTCCCATCCTCCTGCTCTATCCCTGCTCCCATCCCTGCTCCCATCCCTGAATCCATCCCCGATTCCATCCCTAAATCCATTCCTGATTCCATCCCTGAATCCATCCCTGAATCCATCCCTGATTCCAGTCCCTGCTCCCAGCCCCCGATTCCATCCCTGAATCCATCCCTGAATCCATCCCTGATTCCATTCCCTGCTCCCAGCCCCCGATTCCATCCCTGAATCCATCCTCGAATCCATCCCTGATTCCATTCCCTGCTCCCAGCCCCTGATTCCATCCCTGAATCCATCCCCGAATCCATCCCTGATCTCACTCCCTGCTTCCAGCCCCGGATTCCATCCCTGAATCAATTCCTGATTCCATCCCTGCTCCCATCCCCCCGATTCCATTCCTGCTCCAATCCCCTGATCCCATTCCCCTGCTTCTATCCCTGTTCCCATCTCCTGTTCCCATTCCTGTTTCCATCCAGTCCCTGCTCCCATCCCTGCTCCCATCCCTGAATCCATCCCTGCTCCCATCCCTGAATCCATCCCTGCTCCCATCCCTGCTCCCATCCCTGCTTCCATTCCCCATTTCCATTCCTGTTTCCATCCCTGTTCCCACCCGCCCATTTCCATTCCCTGCTTGCGTTCCCCATTTCCATTCCCAATTTCCATTCCCCATTTCTATTCCCTGTTCCCATTCCCCATTTCTATTCCCTGTTTACATTCCCTGCTCCCATCCCATTTCCATTCCCTGTTCCCATTCCTGTCCCCTGTTCCCATTCCCATTCCCGTTCCCATTCTTGTTCCCATTCCCTGTTCCCATTCCTGTCCCCTGTTCCCATTCCCATTCCCGTTCCCATTCTTGTTCCCATTCCCTGTTCCCATTCCCATTCCCATTCCTGTTCCCATTCCCATTCTCTGCTCCCATTCCCGTTCCCATTCCTGTTCCCATTCCCATTCCTTGTTCCCATTCCGGTTCCCATTCCCATTCCGGTTCCCATTCCCATTATCATTCCTATGCCCATTCCCGTTCCCATTCCCATTCCCTGTTCCCATTCCCATTCCCATTCCCATTCCCGTTCCCATTCCCTGTTCCCATCCCTCCATCCCATCCCGCTCCTGCTTCCCAAACTCCCATCCCAGTAATTCCAATCCCCTTTTCCCATTTTTCCTTTTCCCATCCCAGGAATTCCACCCCCTTTTCCCATTTTTCCCTTTTCCCATCCCCCTGCTCCCATTCCCTGGAATTCCAGCCCCAATCCCCCCCCCAAACCCCTCCTGGCTCCTTCCTGTGCTCCCAGACATTCCCATTTTTTTCTCTGGAAAAATCCCTGCCCAAACTCCTGGATCCGCTCCCGGGATCTGGAACCCATGGAATGAAATCCCAAAAATTCCCGGGATCCCCCAGGACCGACCGTTCCCAGGAATTCCCACAGCAACCCCCAGGCTCCATCCCGGAATTCCCGGCATTCCTTTGGGATCATCCTGCCCCTTCCCCAACATTCCCAGCTGGAGCCGGAGCCTGGAGCAGCTGATGGGAATTCCAGGAATTCCGGATCACAGGAATCAAAAGTGATTCCCAAAACCCATCCCGGGATTCCTCAGATCCCTCCCTGAATTCCCAGCCCATTCCCCTCTTCCCGCAGCCCGGAGATCCCAAAATTCTTCTCCCTCGTTTGCCGCAATTACAGGAATTCCAGACCTTGGGAATTCCCAAAAACCACCACAATTCCAGGAATTCCAGACCTTGGGAATTGAAGCCATTCCCAAAAAACACCACAACTCCAGGAATTCTAGACCATGGGAATTCAATTGATTCCCAAAAAACATCCCAGCTCCAGGAATTCCAGACCTTGGGAATTCCCAAAAAGCTCCACAATTCCAGGAATTCCAGATCTTGGGAATCAAAGCCATTCCCAAAAAACACCACAGCTCCAGGAATTCCAGACCTTGGGAATTTCCACAAAATTCCAGGAATTCCAGACCTTGGGAATTGAAGCCATTCCCAAAAAGCTCCACAATTCCAGAAATTCTAGACCGTGGGAATTTAAATGATTCCCAAAAACACATCCCAACTCCAGGAATTCCAGACCTTGGGAATTCCCCAAAAGCTCTGCAATTCCAGGAATTCCAGACTTTGAAATTCCCACAAAACACCACAACTCCAGGAATTCCAGACCTTGGGAATTCCCAAAAAGCTCTGCAATTCCAGGAATTCCAGACCTTGGGAATTCCCAAAAAGCACCACAATTCCATAAAATCCAGACCTTGGGAATTGAAGCCATTCCCAAAAAACACCACAGCTCCAGGAATTCCAGACCTTGGGAATTCCCAAAAAGCTCCACAATTCCAGGAATTCCAGACCTTGGGAATTGAAGCCATTCCCAAAAAAACATCCCAATTCCACAGATGTGGTTGGGACCTTCCTGAACTTCCCTGCCCACCACATTCCCAAAAAACTGAGCATCCCAAAAAATGACACATCCCCAAAACTGGGAACATCCCAAAAATTTTTGCATCCCCAAACTGGAGCATCCCAAAAATCAGAACATCCCAAAAATCAACTCATCCCAAAAATCAACGCATCCCAAAAATGAAAACATCCCAAAAAATGTGAAAATCCCAAAAATCAGAGCATCCCAAAACACGGCAAATCCCAAACATGGAAAAATCCCAAAAACCACCACATCCCAAAACCCGGCAAATCCCAAAAAATCAATGCATCCCAAAAAGTGGCAAATCCCAAAAATTGGCTCATCCCAAAAATCAACGCATCCCAAAAATGGAAACATCCCAAAAATCAGAACATCCCAAAAATCAACACATCCCAAAAAATGGGAAAATCCCAAAAATCAGAACATCCCAAAAATCAACGCATCCCAAAAACTGGGAAAATTCCAAAAATCAGAACATCCCAAAACCCGGCAAATCCCAAAAATAGAAACATTCCAAGAATGGAAAGATCCCCAAAATTGGCACATCCCAAAAACCATCGCACCCCAAAAATCATCACGTCCCAAAAACTGGCACATCCCAAAGATCAACGCATCCCAAAAATCAGAATATCCCAAAAACCGTCACATCCCAAAAAACCAGAAAATCCCCAAAATGGGCACATCCCAAAAATTAGAAAATCCCAAAAATCAACGCATCCCAAAAATGGGAAAATCCCAAAAATCCGCACATCCCAAAACCTGGCACATCCTAAAACTTGGCACATCCCAAAAATCATCACATCCCAAAACCCAGCAAATCCCAAAACCAGAAACATTGCAAGAATGGAAAGATCCCAAAAACTGACACATCCCGAAAATCAGCGCATCCCAAAAACAGAAACATCCCAAAAAACCATCACATCTCAAAAATCAACACATCCCAAAAATCATCGCATCCCAAAAACAGAAACATCCCAAAAAACCATCACATCCCAAAAATCAGAATATCCCAAATATCAGCACATCCCAAAAAATGACACATCCCAAAAACCCGCAAATCCCAAAAATGGAAACATTCCAAGAATGGAAAAATCCCAAAAATCAGAATATCCCAAAAACCGACACATCCCAAAAACTGGCAAATCCCAAAAACCAGCAAATCCCAAAAATCATCACATCCCAAAAATCAGTGCATCCCAAAGATCAACACATCCCAAAAATCAGAATATCCCAAAAATCAGCGCATCCCAAAACCCAGAAAATCCCAAAAACAGAAACATTCCAGGAATGGAAAGATCCCAAAAACCGGCACATCCCGAAAACCATCGCATCCCAAAACCAGAAACATCCCAAAAAAAATCACATCCCAAAAATCAACACATCCCAAAAATCAACGCATCCCAAAAACCATCACATCCCAAAGATCAACACATCCCAAAACGCGGCAAATCCCAAAAACTGGCACATCCCAAAAATCAATGCATCCCAAAAATCATCGCATCCCAAAAATCAGTGCATCCCAAAAATCAGAATATCCCAAAAACCATCACATCCCAAAAATCAACACATCCCAAAAATCATCAGATCCCAAAACCCGGCAAATCCCAAAAATAGAAACATCCCAAAAACCAGCAAATCCCAAAGATCAACACATCCCAAAAACCATCACATCCCAAAAATCATCACATCCTAAAGATCAACGCATCCCAAAAATCAACGCATCCCAAAAATGGGAAAATCCCAAAAATACGCACATCCCAAAAACCGGCAAATCCCCAAACCAGAAACATTCCAAGAATGGAAAAATCCCCAAAACCGACACATCCCAAAAATCAGTGCATCCCAAAAATCAACGCATCCCAAAAATCAGAATATCCCAAAAATCATCACATCCCAAAAACCAGCAAATCCCAAAAATCATCAGATCCCAAAAATCAACACATCCCAAAAATCATCAGATCCCAAAACCTGTCAAATTCCAAAAATCAGCAAATCCCAAAAACCATCGCATCCCAAAACCTGGCACATCCCAAAGATCAACACATCCCAAAAATCAGCACATCCCAAAACCCATCACATCCCAAAAATCAATGCATCCCAAAAATCATCAGATCCCAAAAATCATCAGATCCCAAAATTCATCGCATCCCAAAAACCATCACATCCCAAAAAACCATCACATCCCAAAAAAGCAGAAAATCCCCAAAACCGCAGCGTCCTCCCCCAGGGAATTTTCCTCTCCCGCCTCCCCGAAACCCCCGGAATCCCCGGAATCCCCGGAATTCCCGGAACCCCCGGAATCCCCGGAATCCCCGGAATTCCCGGAATTCCCGTCATTCCTACCCTTTTTTCGGGATCCTTCCTCGGCCTCGGGCTTGCGGCTGACGGAGACGACTTTCATCAGGAGGCGATTCCCGCCCTGCCGGATCAGCGCCACCACCTGCTTGTGCCCCACCTTCACCACGTTCACCCCGTTCACCTGGATCCCGGAAAAAAAACCGGGATCAGAATTCCCGGCGGGAATCGGGAAGGGAGGGGAAGAGGGGAGGGGTTTTTGGGGGGTTTTGGGGTTTTTTTTGGGTTTTTTTGGGGTTTTTTTGGGGTTTTTTTTGGGGGGGGTTTGGGGATGGTTGGGAAGGGGAATGTGGGGAGATGGAAATGGGAATGTTCTGGAAAAATGGGAATGTCCTAAAATGGGAATGTCCCAAAAATCCATGCATCCCAAAAAAAGGGAATATCCCAAAAATTGCAACATCCCAAAAATGGGAATATCCTAAAAATGGGAATGATCAAAAATGGGAATGTTCAAAAAATGGGAATGTCTGGAAAAATGGGAATGTCCAAAAATGGGAATGTCCAAAAATGGGAATAACCAAAATATGGGAATAACCAAAAAATGGGAATGTCCAAAATGGGAATGTTCAAAAAATGGGAATGTCCAGAAAAATGGGAATGTCCAAAAAATGGGAATGTTCAAAAAATGGGAATGTCCTAAAAATGGGAATGTCCAAAAATGGGAATAACCAAAATACGGGAATAACCAAAAAATGGGAATGTCCAAAATGGGAATGTTCAAAAAATGGGAATGTCCAAAAATGGGAATGTCCAAAATGGGAATATCCTAAAAATCCATGCATCCCAAAAAAGGGAATATCCCAAAAATTGCAACATCCCAAAAATGGGAATGTCCTAAAAATGGGAATGATCAAAAATGGGAATGTCCTAAAAATGGGAATGTTCAAAAAATGGGAATGTCCAAAATGGGAATGTCCCAAAAATCCATGCATCCCAAAAAAGGGAATATCCCAAAAATTGCAACATCCCAAAAATGGGAATATCCTAAAAATGGGAATGTCCAGAAAAATGGGAATGTCCAAAAATGGGAATAACCAAAATATGGGAATAACCAAAAAATGGGAATGTCCAAAATGGGAATGTTCAAAAAATGGGAATATCCGGAAAAATGGGAATATCCTAAAAATGGGAATGTCAAAAAAAATGGGAATGTTCTGGAAAAATGGGAATGTCCAGAAAAATGGGAATGTCCCAAAAAATGGGAATGTCCCCAAAATGGGAATGTCCTAAAATGGGAATGTCCGGAAAAATGGGAATGTCCAGAAAAATGGGAATGTCCAAAAATGGGAATAACCAAAATATGGGAATAACCAGAAAATGGGAATAACCAAAATATGGGAATAACCAAAAAATGGGAATGTCCAAAATGGGAATGTTCAAAAAATGGGAATGTCCGGAAAAATGGGAATATCCAGAAAAATGGGAATGATCAAAAAATAGGAATGTCCAAAAAATGGGAATGTCCAAAATGGGAATGTCAAAAAAAATGGGAATGTTCAAAAAACTGGAATATCCAAAAATGGGAATGTAAAAAATGGGAATGTCCAAAAAAATGGGAATATCCAAAAAAATGACACATCCCAAAAAAATGGGAACATCCCAAAAAATCTCCACATCCCAAAAATCCAAGGATCCCGAAAATCAGCGGATCCCAAAAATGGGAACATCCAAAATTGGGAATACCCCAAAAATCTGAGTATCCCAAAAATGGGAACATCCCAAAAATTGGGAATATCCCAAAAATCAGCACATCCCAAGAAATGGGAACATCCCAAAGAATGGGAAAATCCCCAAAAATGGGAACATCCCAAAAATCCTGGCTGCATCCCAAACCGGAAATGATCGGAATCACCGGAAAGTTTCAGAATTCCGGGATTTCCGCTCTTCCCTCCACGATTCCCGAAATTCCCGGAGTTTTTCCCCAGCGCTCCGTGTTTATCCTGAGCCCATCCCGGAAACTCCGGATTCCCGGGAATGCCCTCGGGGATGAGGGGATGGAATTCCCGGAAAATCTTGGAATTTTTGGGGTGAGGAAGGAATTCCACGCGGGAACTCTGGAATTTTGTCCTTCCAGGATGGACCAAAAAAATCCGGGAGAAATCCCAGGAATTCCTGGGAAATTTTCCTTTGCCCCAGGAAATTCCCGAGGTTCCGTTCCCGGGAATCCCCGAGGTCGGGAGCATTCCCAGAATTCCCAGATCCATGGATTTGGAATCCCTCGGGAATGGCGATTCCCAGTTCCCGGCTCAGCCCATCCCGACCCTTCCCAACTTTTTCCATGGATTTTTTTTTTTTTTCCCAGGGTTTTTCCCAAATTTCCCATTCCCGGCTCTGCTCGAGGCCGTTCCCTCTCATCCCGTCCCTTTTCCCTGGGATCGGATCCCGATTCCCACCCGGATCCAGCCAGGGAATCCTTGGGAATCCTTGGGAATCCTTGGGAATCCTTGGGAATTCCTAATCCCGTTCCTTTCCACCCCAATCCCGTGGTTTTTTAAGGAATTCCGACGCGCCCAACAAACCCTCGGGATTCTCTTCCCGGCAATTCCTCGGGATTTCAACCCCGGAATTCCCAATCCATCCCTGCCTCGATTTCCCTCATTCCGCTCCGGAAAACCGGGAGAGCCCAACCCTCATCCCGAGCCTCCGGAATTCCGGGGCCGAGCGGCATTCCCGGAGTTCTCCGAGCCCGGAAATTCGGGAACGAGGATTTTCAGGAATTCCTCTCTCGGGAGACTTCGCATTCCCAGACTTTTCCCAGAAAATTCCGGATTTGGAGCAGAACATTCCATCTTTTTTTTTTTTCTTTTTCCCCGGAATATCCCAAATTTTGAGCATTTCCATAAAAAATCCCGGAGCTGGATCGGCCTCTTCCCTTTTTTTTTATTTCCTTTCCCCTCCCGGCTCCCGAATTCCCAAAATTCCCAAATCCCGACCTTCGATATTTCCTCGGATCCTTTTGGTTTTTTTTCCTTCCCGACTTTTCCAGCGGGAAGAGGATCCGGGAATGTTTCGCTTCTCCCGCATTCCCGCAATTCCAGAGGGGGAATTTTTTGCTCCCCACCCCCCATCCCGGATTTTTGGGCTCCGTTTCCTTAAAAAAAAAACCCTGGAATTTTGTTCCTTGGGATCATCCTGAGCAGGATCGTTCCTCATTCCCGAAGAAAATCATGGAATTGTTGAGGTTGGATTCCCAAATTCCCAAATTTTTTGATCATTCCCGAGGATTTGGGCTCCAGTTCCAAAACTTCCCGAGCTTTCCCACAGAGCGACATTCCCGAATATCCCCCGGGAATTCTGGGATCCGTCATTCCCGGTTTTTCCCTTAAAAAAATCCCGGATGACGACAAAATCCGACCCCAAACATTCCCGGATTTCCAGCCACGTCTGGATCCCAAATCCCGGGAATTCCCGCCTTGAGGAATCCTCATGGAATTCTCCAAGTTCTCCCTTTCCCGAGGCTCCTCACGGCAAAAATTCCAGGATTTCAGAACCTCCCGGGATGGCGGAGGAGACGAAAGGCTGGAAATCCGGGATTTTCCTCCGGAATTCCGGCGGGATTTTCCCAATCCCAGCCCCGGAGAGGTCGGATTTTATCCCAAACCGAGGAATTCCCGAACCCGGCACCGGGAATTTCCTCCTGGAATGTGAACCTCGGGAATTGCTGGGGTTGGAAAAGCCCTCGGAGAACAAATCCCGGAATTCCCGGCTCCGCCAGGGCCCCCCTGGATCCGGATCCTCCAAATCCTTTGGGATTCGAGTCCTTCCGGGAGGAATTTTCCCGATTTCTGGTGGATCCAGAGGCTGATCCCGGTTTTCCGGGAGGAATTCCGGCTGGAGCTTTCCCTGAGGGAATTCTGGGATGGAATTGGAGCCGAGGGAAGCTCGGGAGAGCCCCGGGAGCGACGAGATTCCCAACGGGATCCTCCGGATCCGCACCTGGAGAATTCCAGACCCTCTGGATCCACACCTGGAGAATTCCAGATCCTCTGGATCCACACCTGGGAAATTCCGGATCCTCCTGATCCCAACCTGGAGAATTCCTGGAAGCTCCTGATCCAAACCTGGAGGATTCTGGATCCTCCTCATCCCAGCCTGGAAAACTCTGGGAAAACTCCTGGAAAACTCCTGGAAGCTCCAACATGAGGAGAATTCCAGATCCTCTGGATCCACACCTGGAGAACTGGAAATCTCCTGGAAAACTCCTGGAAAACCCCTGGAAAACTCCAGGAAAACTCCTGGAAAATTCCTGGAAGCTCCAACATGAGGAGAATTCCAGATCCTCTGGATCCACACCTGGAGAATTCCAGATCCTCCTGATCCCAACCTGGAAAACTCCTGGAAGTTTCATGGCCTCGGGGACTCTGGATCCCTCTGGATCACACCTGGAAAATTCCTGGAAAATTCCTGGAAGCTCCAACATGAGAATTCCAGATCCTCTGGATCCACACCTGGGAAACTCCTGGAAATCTCCTGGAAAACTCCTGGAAATCTCTTGGAAAACTCCTGGAAAACTCCTGGAAAGCTCCTGGAAATCTCTTGGAAGCTCCTGATCCAAACATGGAGGACTCCAGATCCTCCTGATCCCAACCTGGGAAACTCCTGGAAAACTCCTGGAAGCTCCAACACCTGGAGAATTCCGGATCCTCTGGATCCACATCTGGGAAACTCCCGGAAATCTCCTGGAAAACTCCAGGAAAACTCCTGGAAAACTCCAGGAAAACTCCTGGAAACTCCTGATTCAAACCTGGAGGACTCTGGATCCTCCTGATCCCAACCCGGAAAACTCTGGAAAAACTCCTGGAAGCTCCAACACCCAAAGAATTCTGGATCCTCTGGATCCACACCTGGAGAACTCCTGGAAATCTCCTGGAAAACCCCTGGAAAACCCCTGGAAAACTCCAGGAAAACTCCTGGAAAATTCCTGGAAGCTCCAACATGAGGAGAATTTGAGATCCTCTGGATCCAAACCTGGAAAACTCCTGGATCCTCCTGATCCCAACCTGGAAAACTCCGGGAAAACTCCTGGAAAACTCCTGGAAGCTCCAACATGAGGAGAATTCCAGATCCTCTGGATCCACACCTGGAAAATTCTGGATCCTCCTGATCCCAACCTGGGAAACTCCTGGAAGTTCCGGATCCACCCCTGGAGGACTCCGGGATCCCTCTGGATCCACACCCAGAGAACCTCTGGAAGTTCCATCACTCGGAAAAGTCGGGATCCTCCTGATCCACAACTGGAGAATTCCCAAAAATTCCTGGGAAATCCCCCCACATTCCTGGGAAATTCTCAAAATTCATGGGAAATGCCCCAGATTTGTGGGAAATCACCCCAAATTCCTGGGAAATTGCCAAAATTCCTGGGAAATCCCCCAAAATCCCCCCAAATTCCTGGGAAATTCCCCAAATTAGTGGGAAATCTGCAAAATTCCTGGGAAATCTCCCCAAAATTCCTGGGAAATTCTTGGGAAATCCCCAAAATTCCTGGAAATCCCCCAGATTTGCAAGAAATTCCCCAAATTCCTGGGAAATGTCTGGGAAACCTTCCAAATTCCTGTGAAATCCCCCAAATTATTGGTAAATTCCTGGGAAATGCCCCAAATTCCTGGGAATCCATAAAATTCCTGTGAAATCCCCCAGATTCACGAAAAATTCCCAAAATTCCTGGGAAATCCCCCAAAATTCCTGGGAAATCCCCAAAATTCCTGGGAAATTCCTGGAAAATGCCCCAAATTCCTGGGAAATGCACAAAATTCCTGGGAAATCCCCCAGATTCACAAAAAATTCCCCAAAATTCCTGGGAAATCCCCAAAATTCCTGGAAAATTCCTGTGAAATCCCCCAGATTCATGAAAAATACCCAAAATTCCTGGGAAATCCCCCCAAATTCCTGGGAAATGCACAAAATTCCTGGGAAATGCACAAAATTCCTGGGAAACCCCCCAGATTCACAAAAAATTCCCAAAATTCCTGGGAAATCTCCCCAAACTTCCTGGGAAATCCCTCAAATTCCTGGGAAATCCCCAAAATTCCTGGGACATTCCTGGAAAATGCCCCAAATTCCTGGGAAATCCCCCCAAATTCCTGGGAAATGCTCAGAATTCCTGATAAATTCCCCAAAATTCCTGTGAAATGCCCAAAATTCCTGGGAAATTCCCCAAAATTCCTGGGAAATCCTCAAAATTTGTGGGAAATGCCCCAAAATTCCTGGGAAATGCTCCGAACTCATGGGAAATCCCCCGAATTCCTGGGAAATTCCCAAAATTCCTGGGAAATGCCCCCAAATTCCTGTGAAAATTCCTGGGAAATCCCCGAAATTCCTGGGAAATCCCCCAGATTCACAAAATAATCCCAAAATTCCTGGGAAATCCCCTGAAATTCCTGGGAAATCCCCTGAAATTCCAGTGAAATTCCTGAGAAATCCCCCGAAGCTCCCGGGAGCCGCCCCGAATTCCCGGGAAAAAGCGGAATCCCGGGAAGAGCTCACCTCGATCAGGAAGTCCCCCGTGCGCAATCCCGCTCTCCAGGCGACTCCTTCCACATCCACGGATTCCAGGTACTGCAGCGCCGGGAACGCCGGCGTGGGCGTGAACTCCTCGATCGGGGTCTCGGCTGGAAAACACCGGGAAAAGGGAATGGAGCCTTTCCCAAGGGAATTCCAGACGGGAAAGGCTCGGATTGTCCGCGGAGTTGCTAAAAATCGCGGAATGCCGCGGAATTCGGTTGTTCCCGATCCGAGGGGGGTGAATCCCACCGGGAATGGGGAAAATTCCAGGGGGGGGATTTGGGGATTTTTCCGGGATCCGAGATTCCCTGGAATTGGCTGAGGTTGGGAAGCCTCGTCCGGTCGGTGATTCCGGAAGAGGGATGGAATCCAAGGGGAATCCAAGGGGGAATCCAAGGTGGATCCAAGGGGAATCCAAGGGGAATCCAAGGGGAATCCAAGGGGAATCCAAGGGGAATCCAAGGGGAATCCAAGGGGAATCCAAGGGGAATCCAAGGTGGATCCAAGGGGAATCCAAGGGGGATCCAAGGGGAATCCAAGGGGGATCCAAGGGGGATCCAAGGGGAATCCAAGGGGAATCCAAGGGGGATCCAAGGGGGAATCAATCATGGAATTAATGATGGAATCAATGAGGGAATTAATGATGGAATCAACCATGGAATTAATGATGGAATCAATCATGGAATTAATGATGGAATCAATCATGGAATTAATGATGGAATCAATCGTGGAATTAATGATGGAATCAGCCATGGAATTAATGATGGAATCAATCATGGAATTAATGATGGAATCAACCATGGAATTAATGATGGAATCAATCATGGTATTAATGATGGAATCAATCATGGAATTAATGATGGAATCAATGAGGGAATTAATGATGGAATCAATGAGGGAATTAATGATAGAACAAATCATGGAATTAATGATGGAATCAATCATGGAATTAATGATGGAATCAATCATGGAATTAATGATGGAATCAATCATGGAATTAATGATGGAATCAATCATGGAATTAATGATGGAATCAACCATGGAATTAATGATGGAATCAATGAGGGAATTAATGATGGAATCAATCATGGAATTAATGATGGAATCAATGAGGGAATTAATGATGGAATCAATGAGGGAATTAATGATGGAATCAATCATGGAATTAATGATGGAATCAATAATGGAATTAATGATGGAATCAATGAGGGAATTAATGATGGAATCAATCACGGAATTAATGATGGAATCAATGAGGGAATTAATGATGGAATCAATGAGGGAATTAATGACGGAATCAATGAGGGAATTAATGATGGAATCAATCATGGAATTAATGATGGAATCAATCATGGAATTAATGATGGAATCAACCATGGAATTAATGATGGAATCAACCATGGAATTAATGATGGAATCAACCATGGAATTAATGATGGAATCAACCATGGAATTAATGATGGAATCAATGAGGGAATTAATGATGGAATCAATGAGGGAATTAATGATGGAATCAACCATGGAATTAATGATGGAATCAATCATGGAATTAATGATGGAATCAACCATGGAATTAATGATGGAATCAACCATGGAATTAATGATGGAATCAATGAGGGAATTAATGATGGAATCAATCATGGAATTAATGATGGAATCAATCATGGAATTAATGATGGAATCAATCATGGAATTAATGATGGAATCAATGAGGGAATTAATGATGGAATCAATCATGGAATTAATGATGGAATCAACCATGGAATTAATGATGGAATCAACCATGGAATTAATGATGGAATCAATGAGGGAATTAATGATGGAATCAATGAGGGAATTAATGATGGAATCAATCATGGAATTAATGATGGAATCAATGAGGGAATTAATGATGGAATCAACCATGGAATTAATGATGGAATCAATGAGGGAATTAATGATGGAATCAATCATGGAATTAATGATGGAATCAATCATGGAATTAATGATGGAATCAATGAGGGAATTAATGATGGAATCAACCATGGAATTAATGATGGAATCAATCATGGAATTAATGATGGAATCAACCATGGAATTAATGATGGAATCAATCATGGAATTAATGATGGAATCAACCATGGAATTAATGATGGAATCAATCATGGAATTAATGATGGAATCAACCATGGAATTAATGATGGAATCAATAAGGGAATTAATGATGGAATCAATCATGGAATTAATGATGGAATCAACCATGGAATTAATGATGGAATCAATCATGGAATTAATGATGGAATCAACCATGGAATTAATGATGGAATCAATCATGGAATTAATGATGGAATCAATGAGGGAATTAATGATGGAATCAACCATGGAATTAATGATGGAATCAATCACGGAATTAATGATGGAATCAACCATGGAATTAATGATGGAATCAATGAGGGAATTAATGATGGAATCAACCATGGAATTAATGATGGAATCAATGAGGGAATTAATGATGGAATCAACCATGGAATTAATGATGGAATCAACCATGGAATTAATGATGGAATCAATGAGGGAATTAATGATGGAATCAATGAGGGAATTAATGATGGAATCAACCATGGAATTAATGATGGAATCAACCATGGAATTAATGATGGAATCAACCATGGAATTAATGATGGAATCAATCATGGAATTAATGATGGAATCAACCATGGAATTAATGATGGAATCAATGAGGGAATTAATGATGGAATCAATGAGGGAATTAATGATGGAATCAATGAGGAAATTAATGATGGAATCAATGAGGGAATTAATGATGGAATCAACCATGGAATTAATGATGGAATCTACCATGGAATTAATGATGGAATCAATCATGGAATTAATGATGGAATCAATCATGGAATTAATGATGGAATCAACCATGGAATTAATGATGGAATCTACCATGGAATTAATGATGGAATCAATCATGGAATTAATGATGGAATCAATGAGGGAATTAATGATGGAATCAACCATGGAATTAATGATGGAACCAATGAGGGAATTAATGATGGAATCAATCATGGAATTAATGATGGAATCAATCATGGAATTAATGATGGAATCAATGAGGGAATTAATGATGGAATCAATCATGGAATTAATGATGGAATCAATCACGAAATTAATGATGGAATCAATAATGGAATTAATGATGGAATCAACCATGGAATTAATGATGGAATCAATGAGGGAATTAATGATGGAATCAATGAGGGAATTAATGACGGAATCAACCATGGAATTAATGATGGAATCAATAATGGAATTAATGATGGAATCAATAATGGAATTAATGATGGAATCAACCATGGAATTAATGATGGAATCAATGAGGGAATTAATGATGGAATCAACCATGGAATTAATGATGGAATCAATAATGGAATTAATGATGGAATCAACCATGGAATTAATGATGGAATCAATCATGGAATTAATGATGGAATCAATCATGGAATTAATGATGGAATCAACGATGGAATTAATGATGGAATCAATGAGGGAATTAATGATGGAATCAATCATGGAATTAATGATGGAATCAATCATGGAATTAATGATGGAATCAATCACGGAATTAATGATGGAATCAACCATGGAATTAATGATGGAATCAACCATGGAATTAATGATGGAATCAACCATGGAATTAATGATGGAATCAAACTTTTCCAAGCATTTCCATTCCCAGCATCCCAGAATTCCGGCCTAGCTCGGTCCCAAACCTTCGTCTCCCGGAAGGGATCCGGAGGATCCGCCCGGAGTTGAGAAAAACGGGAGAAATTCCTGCCGGGATGATCCAGCCTGAGGAAAATGGATCCGTTCCATCCTCCCTGCCTTCCTCATCCCAAGTTTTCCCTCATCCCTCTCACTCCCAGCCGAGCCTTTCCCAAAGTCTCCTCATTCCCAAATCCGCCAGGAGCGGATTCTCATCCTTCCCAATTATCCCAAAAAAATGGGATTTTGCTGGGACAAACCCTCATCCTTCCCAATTATCCCAAAAAAATGGGATTTTGCCGGGACAAACCCTCATCCTTCCCAATTATCCCCAAAAAAATGGGATTTTGCCGGGACAATCCCTCATCCTTCCCAATTATCCCCAAAAAAATGGGATTTTGCTGGGACAAACCCTCATCCTTCCCAATTATCCCAAAAAAATGGGATTTTGCTGGGACAAACCCTCATCCTTCCCAATTATCCCCAAAAAAATGGGATTTTGCCGGGACAAACCCTCATCCTTCCCAATTATCCCCAAAAAAATGGGATTTTGCCGGGACAAACCCTCATCCTTCCCAATTATCCCCAAAAAAATGGGATTTTGCCGGGACAAACCCTCATCCTTCCCAATTATCCCAAAAAAAATGGGATTTTGCTGGTACAAACCCTCATCCTTCCCAATTATCCCAAAAAAAATGGGATTTTGCTTGGACAAACCCTCATCCTTCCCAATTATCCCCCAAAAAATGGGATTTTCAGGAGCTGACGGATCCCGGCGGCCTCTCCGAAGTCCTTCCAGCAACATTCCCAACCTTCCTCTCCCTTCCCAACAACTCCAGGACTCAGATTCCATCCAAATCCAAGAATTTTCTCCATTTTTTTCCCGGATTTTAGGCGGGATTTTCCCCAGGGAACCTTTCCCTGCCGCTGAAGCTCCGCAGCCGCTTCCCAGGGATGGCATTCCATGATTTCTGCCTTTCCCGGGAGAAGCGGTGAGCGCCTGACAGCTCATCCCTATTTTTAGACGTTCCCAGGGAATATCGGGAATGCTCTCCAGACCCTTCGGGCTCCTCCCAGGATTTCACCTCCCGCTATCCCAGGAGCCTCGGACATTCCCGGGATCCAGGGGCGGCCCCAGCTGCTCTGGGGATTCCAGCCCAGCCGGGAATTCCCAATTCCCAAAATCCCACCCCCATCTCCCTTTTCCCAGGGAATTCCCTCCATTCCCAGCTCTCCCAGCCTGGCACTGGATCCAAAGGAATTTTGGGATCCAGGGGTTTCCCTGGCAATCTCAGCACTGCAGGAAGGGTCTCCCTTCCCTTTTCCAGCCCCAACTTCCAGAAGAATCCTTCGGGATGGATTCAGAGCCTCCCAAATCCCAGAATGGTTTGGGATGGGATCCAGGGACCTTCAATCCCATCCCATTCCAATCCCACCATCCCAGGCTGCTCCAAGCTTTCCTTGGACATTCCCGGGATCCAGGGGCAGCCCCAGCTGCTCTGGGAATTCCATTCCAGCCGGGAATTCCCAATTCCCAAATTCCCCTTTTCCCATCTGGAGCCATTCCCTGTGTCCTGTCCCTCCAGGCCTTTCCCAAATCCCGGCTCTCCTGGAGCCCCTGGAATGTTCTGGGAGCTCTCCCTGGATCCTTCCCTTCTCCAGAGGAACATTCCCAGTTTTCCAGAGGAAAGCTGATCCAATCCTTTCCCACCCTCTGGATTTGCTCCGGGATTTCCGCGTCCTCCCGGCGTTGGGAGCTCCCGGTTCTGGAATCCTGGAATGTTTTGGGTGGGAAGGGACCCAAATCCCACCCAATTCCCACCCTCGGGCACTTCCCGCTTTTCCCAGGCTGCCCCAAACCCCGTTCCCAGCCTCGGGAATTTTTCTCCCAGGTTTTCCAAGCCCCGGGGATGGAGAAGGAAGAGGAGGAGGAAGCAAATCCCAGGAAATCCTGGGAATGCGGATCCGCCTCTCCCAGCTCAGCCATTCCCAAAAGGAGTTTGGGACCGAAGATTCCCAACCCCATCCTGGGAATGCTCCGGGTGTGGAAATCATGGAAAATCCATCCAGGGATGAAATCCAACGGGAACAGCCTCCCATCCAATGGGAGGAGCAAACGGAAAAGTTGGGAATGAAATCCAGGAAGTTCCCGCCGGGAATGAAGGGAATTCCCTGACCGGAAGGTTCAGCCTTTCCCAGAAAAACTCCGGACTCGGAATTCCGGGAAGCGCCATTGGAGCTTCCTGAGGAGCCAGCAGGGCTCTGGTTGGGGAGTTGGGAATTCCTGGGCTGCAATTCCCAAAATTCCCAGCTGGAATTCCAGAGCCAGCTGTGGGAGAAGGTCTGGAAGAGCTGGGTCACCGGGAAAGTCTGGGAGCACCAAAATCCAGCCTGGAGGGACCAAATTCCATCCTGGAAGCACCAAATCCATCCTGGGGGGCTCAAACTCCATCCTGAGGGACCAAATCCCACCCAGGGGGACAAAATTCCATCCTGGAAGCACCAAAATCCATCCTGGAGGGACCAAATTCCATCCTGGAGAGACCAAATCCTAAGCTGGGGGAGAAAATTCCATCCTGGAAGCACCAAGTTCCATCCAGGAGATACCAAATCCCATCCTGGGGGGTTCAAACTCCATCCTGAGAGACAAAATCCCACCCAGGGGAACAAAATCGGGGACAAAATTCCATCCTGGAAGCACCAAATTCATTCTGGAAGCACCAAATTCCATCCTGGAGGATCAAATCCCATCTTGGGGAATTAAAATTCCATCCTGGAAGCACCAAATTCCATCCAGGAGATACCAAATTCCATCCTGAGGAACAAAATCCCATCCAGGGGGACAAAATCCCACCCTGGGGGATGAAATCCCATCCTGGGGAACCAATTCCACTCTGGGGGGGGTCAAATTCCATCCTGGAAGCACCAAATCCCTTCCTGGGGAATCAAACCCCATCCAGGAGAGCCAAATCCCATCCTGGAGGGACCAAATTCCATCCCAGAGGAACAAAATCCATCTGGGAGGGGCAAAATCCCAACCTGGAAGCACCAAATTCCATCCTGGAGATACCAAATCCCATCCGGGGTGGATCAAACTCCATCCTGAGGGACCAAATCCCATCCTGGGGGACAAAATTCCATCTTGGAAGCACCAAATGCCATCCAGGAGATACCAAATTCCATCCTGGATGGGATCAAATTCCATCCTGAGGGACCAAATCTCATCCTGGGGAACCAATTCCATCCTGGGGGGGTCAAATTCATCCTGGAATCACCAAATCCCTTCCTGGGGAATCAAATCCCATAGAGGAGAACCAAATCCCTTCCAGGGAACACCAAATCCATCCTGGAAGCACCAAATCCATTTTGGAGGGCTCAAACTCCATCCTGAGGAACCAAATCCCATCTTGGAGACACCAAATCCCAACCTGGGGGAGAAAATTCCATCCTGGAAGCACCAAATCCCTTCCTGGGGAATCAAATCCCATCCAGGAGAACCAAATCTCTTCCAGGGAACACCAAATCCATCCTGGAAGCACCAAATCCTTTCCTGAGGAACCAAACCCCATCCAGGAGAACCAAATCCCATTCCAGGGGGACCAAATCCATCATGGAGGGACCAAATTCCATCCTGGAGACACCAAATTCCATCCTGAGGAACAAAATCCCATCCAGGGGGACCAAATCCCACCCTGGGGGATGAAATCCCATCCTGGGGAACCAATTCCACTCTGGGGGGGGTCAAATTCCATCCTGGAAGCACCAAATCCCTTCCTGGGGAATCAAATCCCATCCAGGAGAGCCAAATCCCATCCTGGGAACACCAAATCCATCCTGGAGGGACCAAATTCCATCCCAGAGGAACAAAATCCATCTGGGAGGGGCAAAATCCCAACCTGGGGGAGAAAATTCCATCCTGGATGCACCAAATCCCTTCCTGAGGAACCAAATTCCATCCTGGAGACACCAAATTCCATCCTGGGAACACCAAATCCCAACCTGGGGGAGAAAATTCTCTCCTGGAAGCACCAAAATCCATCCAGGGTGGATCAAACTCCATCCTGAGGAAACAAATCCCTTCCTGGGGGACAAAATTCCATCTTGGAAGCACCGAATTCCATCCAGGAGATACCAAATTCCATCCTGGAATCACCAAATCCCACCCTTGGGAATGAAATCCCATCCAGGAGGACCAAGTCCCTTCCTGGGGGATAAAATTCCATCCTGGAAGCACCAAATCCATTCTGGAGGGCTCAAACTCCATCCTGAGGAGCCAAATCCCACCCTGGGGAACAAAATTCCATCCTGGGGGAGAAAATTCCCTCCTGGAAGCACCAAAATTCCATCCAAGAGATACCAAATTCCATCCTGGAAGCACCAAATCCCTTCCTGGGGAATCAAACCCCATCCAGGAGAACCAAATCCCTTCCAGGGAACACCAAATCCATCCTGGAGGGACCAAATCCATTCTGGAGACACCAAATCCATTCTGGAGGGCTCAAACTCCATCCTGAGGGACCAAATCCCACCCTGGAGAGACCAAATCCCAACCTGGGGGAGAAAATTCCCTCCTGGAAGCACCAAATCCCATCCAGGAGAACCAAATCCCTTCCAGGGAACACCAAATCCATCCTGGGAACACCAAATCCATCCTGGAGGGACCAAATCCCATCCTGGAGGGCTCAAACTCCATCCTGAGGGACCAAATCCCATCCTGGAGGGACAAAATTCCAACCTGGAGGGTCAAACTCCATCCTGGAGACACCAAACTCCATCCTGGAGAACCAAATCCCATCCTGGAGGGACAAAATCCCATCCTGGAAGCACCAAATCCCATCCTGAGGAACGAAATTCCATCCTGGAGACACCAAAATTCCATCCTGAGAAACCAAATCACATCCAGCGGGACAAAATCCCACCCTGGAAACACCAAAATTCCATCCTGGAGATACCAAATCCCACTCTGGGAACACCAAATCCATCCTGGAGGGACCAAATTCTGGGAATTCCCAAAGGATCCCAGAGAGTTCCAAACTCCGGGAATTCCCAAAGGATCCCAGAGAGTTCCAAATTCAAGGAATCCTCAAAGGATCCCAGAGAGTTCCAAACTCCGGGAATTCCCAAAGGATCCCAGAGAGTTCCAAACTCCGGGAATTCCCAAAGGATCCCAGAGAGTTCCAAACTCCGGGAATTCCCAAAGGATCCCAGAGAGTTCCAAATTCAAGGAATCCTCAAAGGATCCCAGAGAGTTCCAAACTCCGGGAATTCCCAAAGGATCCCAGAGAGTTCCAAACTCCGGGAATTCCCAAAGGATCCCAGAGAGTTCCAAACTCCGGGAATTCCAAAAGGATCCCAGAGAGTTCCAGACTCCGGGAATTCCCAAAGGATCCCAGAGAGTTCCAAACTCTGGGAATTCCAAAAGGATCCCAATGAGTTACAGACCCCGGGAATTCCCAAAGGATGCTCCAAAGGATCCCAGAGAGTTCCAAACTTCGGGAATTCCCAAAGGATCCCAGAGAGTTCCAAACTCTGGGAATTCCCAAAGGATCCCAGAGAGTTCCAAACTCCGGGAATTCCCAAAGGATCCCAGAAAGTTCCAAACTCCGGGAATTCCCAAAGGATGCTCCAAAGGATCCCACAGAGTTCCAGACTCTGGGAATTCCCAAAGGATCCCAGAGAGTTCCAAACTCTGGGAATTCCCAAAGGATCCCAGAGAGTTCCAGACTCCAGGAATTCCCAAAGGATCCCAGAGAGTTCCTAACTCCGGGAATTCCCAAAGGATCCCAGAGAATTCCAAACTCCGGGAATTCCCAAAGGATCCCACAGAGTTCCAAACTCCGGGAATTCCCAAAGGATCCCAGAGAGTTTCAGACTCCGGGAATTCCCAAAGGATCCCAGAGAGTTTCAGACTCCGGGAATTCCCAAAGGATCCTCCAATTGCCAAAGGATCCCAGAGAGTTCCAAACTCCAGGAATTCCCAAAGGATCCCAGAGAGTTCCAAACTCTGGGAATTCCCAAAGGATCCCACAGATCCTGGCGAGCTCCGAGCTCAGGGAATTCCCACCTGGAATATCCAACCCCTGGAATGCTGACATTCCGGGATCCCATGGATCCACAGCTGCTCCTGGGACAATTCCAGGGATCCAGATCCCGGAGGATTCCCTGGGAATTCCCGAGGGATTGGGGAGGGGGAAGGCTCAGCTCTGCAGGGATCGGGATAAACGGGAACAACTCGGTTCCTTGGGATGGCATCCATGGGATTGATGGGATCCATGGGATGGGATGGGATCCATGGGATGGGATGGGATGGGATGGGATGGGATGGGATCCATGGGATGGGATCCATGGGATCCATGGGATTCATGGGATTCATGGGATTGGATGGGATCCATGGGATTCATGGGATGGGATCCGTGGGATTGGATGGGATCCATGGGATGGGATCCACAGGATGGGATCCATGGGATGGGATCAATGGGAATCACGGGATCCATGGGATTGATGGGATGGGATCCATGGGATGGGATGGGATCCATGGGAATCATGGGATCCATGGGATTCATGGGATGGGATGGGATCCATGGGATCCATGGGATGGGATCCACGGGATTCATGGAATGGGGTCCATGGATCCATGGGATGGGATCCATGGGATTCATGGGATAGGATCCATGGGATCCATGGGATGGGATCCACGGGATTCATGGAATGGGATCCATGGGATTCATGGAATGGGATCCATGGGATCCATGGATGGGATCCACGGGATTCATGGAATGGGATCCATGGGATTCATGGAATGGGATCCATGGGATCCATGGGATGGGATCCACGGGATTCATGGAATGGGATCCATGGGATTCATGGAATGGGATCCATGGGATCCATGGGATGGGATCCACGGGATTCATGGAATGGGATCCATGGGATTCATGGGATAGGATCCATGGGATGGGATGGGATGGAATCCATGGGATGGGATCCATGGGATGGGATCGATGGGATGGGATCCATGGGATGGGATGGGATCCATGGGATCCATGGGATGGGATCCATAGGATGGGATCCATGGGATTGGATGGGATTGATGGGATAGGATGGGATCCATGGGATGGGATCCATGGGATGGGATCCATGGGGATCCATGGGATCCACAGGATGGGATCCATGGGATCCACGGGATCCATGGAATGGGGACGTTCCCCTCAGGAATCGGGACGGGCTGGGAAGGACCCCAGGGACGGGAACATTCCAGGGAGGAATTTGCAGCAGGAAGAGCAAATCCCTCCAAGGATTCCCAAAATCCCCCCTCCCTCCCTCCATGGATGAAGCTCCAGCCCCGCCTTTTCCAGCCCCTTTTCCCTCTTTTCCCCCCAGGCCTGGAATGCTTTTCCAGGAAAATCCAAAGGCAGAGGGACGGGGCCAATTCCCGCTCTAAAATCCATGGAATCCCAGCCTAAAATCCATGGAATGAGGGGCTGGGGAATGAGGGGATTCCGAGGCACTTCCGTAATTTGGGAATGCTGATCCAGAGGGAGAATTCCCAGATTTTGGATCTTCCATGCCAGGATCCCTCTGAATCCATGAGCTTCCCGTGTCCCGCAGAATTCCCGAATCCCGCAGAATTCCCAGATCCCTCAGAATTCCCGAATCCCACAGAATTCCCAAATCCTGCAGAATTCCAAATCCCGCAGAATTCCCGAATCCTGCAGAATTCCCAAATTCCGCAGAATTCCTGAATCCCGCAGAATTCCTGAATCCCGCAGAATTCCCAAATCCTGCAGAATTCCCAAATCCCACAGAATTCCCAGATCCCACAGAATTCCCAGATCCCACAGAATTCCCGAATCCCGCAGAATTCCCAGATCCCACAGAATTCCCGAATCCCACAGAATTCCCAGATCCCACAGAATTCCCAGATCCTGCAGAATTCCCGAATCCCGCAGAATTCCTGATTCCTACAGAATTCCCAGATCCCGCAGAGTTCCCAAATCCCACAGAATTCCTGAATCCCGCAGAATTCCCGAATCCTGCAGAATTCCCGAATCCCACAGAATTCCAGAATCCCACAGAATTCCAGAATCCCGCAGAATTCCCAGATCCCACAGAATTCCTGAATCCCGCAGAATTCCAGATCCCGCAGAATTCCCGAATCCCGCAGAATTCCTGAATCCCGCAGAATTCCCAAATCCTGCCAAATTCCCAAATCCCTGAGATCTTCCCTCAGCCTCGGCACAGGAAGGGAAACCCGGAACGGGAACCAGGAAAGGGGGAGGGAAAAAAAAGGAGGGGAAAAAAAACGGGGAATGGGATTAAAATTCCCAGTTTTTCCAACACAAAAAAAAACCCCAAAAAAATCCAAAAAACTGCATTGGATTGATCCCGGAAATAAATAAAAATCCTCCATTTTGAGCCTGGCGGAAAATCCGTAGGGAATGGGGAGCAAAATTCCCGCTGGGATGGAAAAGCTCGGGAGAAAAGAGGGAAAGGAAAGGAAAGGAAAGGAAAGGAAAGGAAAGGAAAGGAAAGGAAAGGAAAGGAAAGGAAAGGAAAGGAAAGGAAAGGAAAGGAAAGGAAAGGAAAGGAAAGGAAAGGAAAGGAAAGGAAAGGAAAGGAAAGGAAAGGAAAGGAAAGGAAAGGAAAGGAAAGGAAAGGAAAGGAAAGGAAAGGAAAGGAAAGGAAAGGAAAGGAAAGGGAAAAGGAAAGGCTGGAATTGGGCTGGAAAATCCCATTCCAGCCGGGATCTGCAGCTCTTCCCAGCTTTCCTCCCACGTGGAAAACGGCTCCGCTGTCCCTCTGCTCCCGGGAATGCCGGGGGTGGAGAGGTCCCTGAATCCCGAGATTTTTCCGCCTCCTCTTCCCGAAAATCCACGGGAACATTCCCGAGTCTCCGAGGGATTTTTTTTTTTTTTTTTTTTCCCCGCAGAAAAATGCGGAATTCTGGCCAAAGAAGCCACGGGAAAAATGCCGGGAATGATCCCGGCCCTGGGATGAGCCGGGAATGAGCTCCGGAATGGGGAGAGAGGGAAAAGCTCTCCCGGTTTTCCCCAGGGATTCCCAAAGTTCTCGACTCTCCCCGGGCAAAATCCAGGGAAAAGCTCCGGGAATTCCCCCAAGCCTCGGATGGAGCTGGGCAGGAGCCGCTGGTTCCCACAGGGAAAAGGAAAAATTTTTGGGAAAAATTCCCAAAAAAATCCACAGAGGAACCCCCAGAAAGCGGGAAAGGAAAAGATGGAATGAGGGAAGGGAATTCCTCCAGAGGATTTTTGGGAATGGGGCTCCGGAGCCGGGAAAGGGTTGCGGATCCCTCTGGGAAGCAAAGTGAAAATTCCCGGGAATTCCGAGCGGCATCCACAGCAAAACCCCCCCAAAATTCCGATGGTGGCAGCAGCAGAAATCCGGGAAGGAAAATCCCTTCGGATTCCTCCGGGATTTTTGGGATGAGAATTCCCAGCTGTTCATCCCTCAGGGAGAAGGAGGGAAAATTCCCAAAAATTCCAAAGCACCACCAGCACCAAAATCCCAAAAAATTCCACAGCCCCAGACCTGACACTGAATGAGGCAGGGAGGAAAAATCCCTTCGGAGCCTGGGAATGAGAATCCCGGGAATGAGAATCCCAGGAATGAGAACCCCCATTCCCAAAAATTCCAAGGCACCAGCAGCAGTTCCAGCACAGAAACTCCCCAAAATCCCGAGCCTCAGCACCAGGACCAGGCACAAAAGCAGGGAGGAAAATCCCTTCGGAGCCTGGGAATGAGAATCCTGGGAATGAGAATCCCGGGAATGAGAATCCCAGGAATGAGAACCCCAATTCCCAAAAATTCCACAGCACCACCAACAGCAGAAAAATCCCCCAAAATTCTGCACCAGGACCAGGCACAAAAGCAGGGAGGAAAATCCCTTCAGAGCCCGGGAATGAGAATCCCAGGAATGAGAACCCCGAGCCGTTCATCCCTCAGGGAAAAGGAGCCACAATTCCCAAAAATTCCACAGCACCAGAAGCTCCAAAATCCCCCAAAATTCAGCACCAGGACCAGGCACAAAAGCAGGGAGGAAAATCCCTTCGGAGCCCGGGAATGAGAACCCCAATTCCCAAAAATTCCGAGGCACCAGCAGCAGTTCCAGCACAGAAACTCCCCAAAATTCCGAGCCTCAGCACCAGGACCAGGCACAAAAGCAGGGAATAAAATCCCTTTGGAGCCCGGGAATGAGAATCCCGGGAATGAGAATCCCTCAGGGAAAAGAAGCCAAAATTCCCAAAAATTCCACGGCACCAGCAGCTCCAAAATCCCCCAAATATTCCGAGCCTCAGCACCACGACCAGGCACAAAAGCAGGGAGGAAAATCCCTTTGGAGCCCGGGAATGAGAATCCCAGGAATGAGAATCCCGGGAATGAGAATCCCAGGAATGAGAACCCCCATTCCCAAAAATTCCGAGGCACCAGCAGCAGTTCCAGCACAGAAACTCCCCAAAATCCCGAGCCTCAGCACCAGGACAAGGCACAAAAGCAGGGAATAAAATCCCTTTGGAGCCCGGGAATGAGAATCCCGGGAATGAGAATCCCGGGAATGAGAATCCCAGGAATGAGAACCCCAGGAAAAAGAACCCCCAATTCCCAAAAATTCCAAAGCAGCAACAACAGCAGCAAAATCCCCCCAAAATCCCGAGCCTCAGCACCAGGACCAGGCACAAAAGCAGGGAGGAAAATCCCTTCGGAGCCTGGGAATGAAAATCCCGGGAATGAGAATCCCAGGAAAAAGAACCCCCAATTCCCAAAAATTCCACAGCACCAGCAGCACCCAAACCCCCTCCAAACCCCAAACCCCCAACCTGACTCCAACCCCCCTAAAAACCCCATCCCGGCTCCGAATCCATCCCAAAAAAACCCGAAAAAAACCCAAAAAAAACCCCAAAAAATTCAAAAAAACCCCAAAAAAAACCGGGAAAAAACGGGAATAAAACCCCGGGAATCAAACCCCGGGAATCAAATCCTGGAGAAGGGAATCTTGGCTCACCTTTGGCCCCGCGGAGGACGAAGCCGAAGCCCTCATGCTCGCGTTTCTGCAGCACGGCCGCCTTCTCCTCGATGATGTAGTCGCTGGGCAGGAAAGAGCAGAGCAGGGCGATGCCGGGGTTAGAGCGCAGCACCATGGTGACACCGCGGGGACACGGCGGGGACACGGCGGGGACACGGCCAGCCGGGCTCTGTCACCGCCTGGGGGTGGCCTTTGGGAGGAGTGGCCTCTGTCACCAGCCAGGGGTGGCTTTTGGTGGCGGCCCGGTGGGGTTTGGTGGTGGCCCGGGATGGTGTCAGCAGCCAGGGGTGGCCTTGGTCACCAGCCAGAGGTGGCCTTTGTCACCAGCCAGGGGTGGCCTCGGTCACCAGTCAGGGGTGGCTCTGGTCACCAGCTAAGGTGGCCTCTGGTCACCATCTGGGGGTGGCCCCTGTCACCAGCCAGGGGTGGCTCTGGTCACCAGCTAAGGTGGCCTCTGTCACCATCTGGGGGTGGCCTCTGTCACCATCCAGGGGTGGCCTCTGGTCACTATCCAGAGGTGGCCCTGGTCACCAGCTGAGGTGGCCTTTGTCACCTCCCCCGTGGCTCTGGTCACCAGCTGAGGTGGCCTCAGTCACCATCCAGAGGTGGCCTCTGGTCACCATCCAAGGGTGGCCTCTGTCACCAGCCTGGTGGCACCTGTAGGAGTGGCCTCTGTCACCATCCACATGGCCCTTGTCACCATCCAGGGGTGGCCTGTCCCCATCCAGGGGTGGCTCTGTCACCTGCTGGGGGTGGCACTTGTAGAAGCGGTGTCTGTCCCCATCCAGATGTGGCTGTCCCCATCCAGGTGTGGCTCTGTCACCATCCAGGTGTGGCTGTCCCCATCCAGATGTGGCTCTGTCACCATCCAGATGTGGCTGTCACCATCCAGCTGTGACTGTCCCCATCCAGATGTGGCCCTGTCACCATCCAGATGTGGCTGTCCCCATCCAGATGTGGCCCTGTCACCATCCAGGAGTGGCTCTGTCACCATCCAGATGTGGCCCTGTCACCATCCAGATGTGGCCCTGTCACTATCCAGGTGTGGCTCTGTCCCCATCCAGATGTGGCTGTCACCATCCAGATGTGGCTGTCCCCATCCAGATGTGGCTGTCACCATCCAGGAGTGGCCCTGTCACCATCCAGGTGTGGCTCTGTCACCATCCAGATGTGGCTGTCACCATCCAGATGTGGCTGTCCCCATCCAGATGTGGCTCTGTCACCTCCTCCTCTCCTTCTCTTCCTCTTTTTTTTGTTTCTTCTTCCGGGTTTTTAAAATTTCCCGGATTTATTTTTTTTTTAATTTCCTTGAATTTTTTTTTCCTGGATTTTCTTTTTTTCCCTGAGTTTTTATTTCCTGGGATTTTTTTTTTTCCCTCGATTTTCTTCTTTCCTGGATTTTTTTTTCTCAATTTTCTTCTTTCCGTGATTTTTTTCCCTTGTTTTTTTTATTCCCTGGACTTTTTTCCTTGATTTTTCTTATTTCCTGGAATTTTTTTTCCTCGATTTTTCTTAATTCCTGGATTTTTTTTCCCTCGATTTTTTTCTTTCCTGAATTATTTTTTTTTTCCTTGATTTTTCTTATTCTCTGGATTTTTTTTCCACGATTTTTTTCTTCCCTGGATTTTTTTTTCCTTGATTCTTTTCCTTGATATTATTCCCTGGATTCTTTTTCCTTGGTTTTCCTTATTCCCTGGATTTTTTTTCCTCGATTTTCCTTTTTTCCCAGAATTTTTTTCCTCGATTTTTTTTTTCTTTCCCGTTTTTTTTTTTCTCCTCCTCGATTTTCTTCCCAGTTTTTTTGCTGCTTTATTTTTTTCCCCCCTGGATTTTCCTTTTTAATTCCCAAATTCACACCAAAAAGACGGAAAATCGCCTCGGCGCGAGGAAAAGGAGGAAAAATAAGGAATAAAAGCGAAAAAAAACCCCAAAATCCTGGATCTCCCCCGCTGCGATCCCTCGCAGTCCAGAGGAATTCTGGAATTCCGGGAATTCCGGGATCCGCAGCTTCACCCGCGGAGCCTCATCGGGAGCCGGCTCTTCCCAAAAAAAACGGGTTTTTTTTCCCAAAAAAAAATGCGGGAATCTGGTTTGGAAGCGGCGGAGGAGCGGGGCAGAGTTTGGATCCTCTGGATCGATCCCGAAATTCCGCTCCCGGCGCGTTGCTAAGGGACGGATCCCTGGGAAAAACCGGGAATGATCCAGCGGCGATGGAGGGAGGGAGGGAGGGAGGGAGGGAGGGGGAGGGGAGAGGGGGGAGGGGAGAGGGGAGGGGGAGGGGGGGTGGGGGAGGGGAGCCCCCTCCCCAAAGCGGCTCCGGAGGGAGGGGGTGGGGCCGCAGGGCTGACATCAGAGCCGGGAAAATCCGGGAAGGAGCCGGGAAGTGGGAGCGGGAGAGGGGAGGGGGAGGGAGGGGAATGAACGGGGGGGGCGGGGGAGGGAGGGAATCGGAGGGATGGGAATGTTGGGAAGGGATGGGAATGTTGGGAATGTTGGGAGGAATTCAGAAGGATGGGAATTCTGGAGAGGGATGGGGAGGAGGGATGGGAATGTTGGGAGGGAATCGGAGGGATGGGAATGTTGGGAAGGGATGGGAATGTTGGGAGGGGAGGGATGGGAATTCTGGAGAGGGATGGGAACGTTGGGAGGGATGGGAACAGTGAGAGGGAATTGGAGGGATGGGAATGTTGGGAGAGATGGGAACTAATGGGAATGTTGGGAGAGGGATGGGAACAATGAAAGGGATCCAGAGGGATGGGAATGTTGGGAGAGATGGGAACTGTGAAAGGGATGGGAATGTTGGAGAGGGATGGGAACAATGGGAATATGGGAGGGAATTGGAGGGATGGGAATGTTGGAGAGGGATGGGAATGTTGGGAGGGAATCGGAGGGATGGGAATGTTGGGAAGGGATGGGAATGTTGGGAGGGGAGGAATGGGAATTCTGGAGAGGGATGGGAACGTTGGGAGGGACGGGAACAATGGGAATATGGGAGGGAATCAGAGGGATGGGAATGTTGGGAAGGGATGGGAAGGGATGGGAACGTTGGGAGGGAATTGGAGGGATGGGAACAATGGGAATATGGGAGGGATGGGAATTTTGGAGAGGGATGGGAATGTTGGAAGGGATGGGAACAATGGGAATGTTGGGAGGGAATCGGATGGATGGGAATGTTGGGAAGGGATGGGAAGGGATGGGAACATTGGGAGGGAATTGGAGGGATGGGAATGTTGGGAGGGATGGGAAGGGATGGGAATATTGGGAGGGATGGGAACAATGGGAATGTTGGGAGGGAATCAGAGGGATGGGAATGTTGGGAGGGATGGGAAGAGATGGGAATGTTGGGAGGGATGGGAATGTTGGGAGGGATGGGAAGGGATGGGAATGTTGGGAGGGATGGGAACAATGGGAATATGGGAGGGATGGGAATTTTGGAGAGGGATGGGAATGTTGGAAGGGATGGGAACAGTGGGAATGTTGGGAGGGATGGGAGGGATGGGAGGGATGGGAATATGGGAGGGAATTGGAGGGATGGGAATGTTGGGAAGGGATGGGAATGTTGGGAAGGGATGGGGAGGGATGGGAATGTTGGGAGGGAATTGGAGGGATGGGAATGTTGGGAAGGGATGAGAGGGATGGAAATGTTGGGAGGGATGGGAACAATGGGAATGTTGGGAGAGATGGGAACTGTGAAAGGGATGGGAATGTTGGAGAGGGATGGGAACGTTGGGAAGGGATGGGAAGGGATGGGAATGTTGGGAGAGGGATGGGAATGTTGGGAGGGATGGGAACAATGAGAGGGATCCAGAGGGATGTGAATGTTGGGAGAGATGGGAACTGTGAAAGGGATGGGAATGTTGGAGAGGGATGGGAACAATGGGAATATGGGAGGGAATTGGAGGGATGGGAATGTTGGAGAGGGATGGGAATGTTGGGAGGGATGGGAATGTTGGGAATGCTGGGAGGGATTCAGAAGGATGGGAATTCTGGAGAGGGATGGGGAGGGATGGGAATGTTGGGAGGGAATCGGAGGGATGGGAATGTTGGGAAGGGATGGGAATGTTGGGAGGGGAGGGATGGGAATTCTGGAGAGGGATGGGAACGTTGGGAGGGATGGGAACAATGGGAATATGGGAGGGAATCGGAGGGATGGGAATGTTGGGAAGGGATGGGAAGGGATGGGAACGTTGGGAGGGAATTGGAGGGATGGGAACAATGGGAATATGGGAGGGATGGGAATTTTGGAGAGGGATGGGAATGTTGGAAGGGATGGGAACAATGGGAATGTTGGGAGGGAATCGGATGGATGGGAATGTTGGGAAGGGATGGGAAGGGATGGGAACATTGGGAGGGAATTGGAGGGATGGGAATGTTGGGAGGGATGGGAAGGGATGGGAATATTGGGAGGGATGGGAACAATGGGAATGTTGGGAGGGAATCGGAGGGATGGGAATGTTGGGAAGGGATGGGAATGTTGGGAGGGAATCAGAGGGATGGGAATATTGGGAGGGAATTGGAGGATGCGAATGTTGGGAGGGATGGGAACAATGGGAATATGGGAGGGATGGGAATTTTGGAGAGGGATGGGAATGTTGGAAGGGATGGGAACAGTGGGAATGTTGGGAGGGATTCAGAGGGATGGGAATGTTGGGAGGGAATCGGAGGGATGGGAATGTTGGGAAGGGATGGGAAGGGATAGGAATGTTGGGAGGGATGGGAATGTTGGGAGGGAATCAGAGGGATGGGAATGTTGGGAGGGATGGGAAGAGATGGGAATGTTGGGAGGGATGGGAATGTTGGGAGGGATGGGAAGGGATGGGAATGTTGGGAGGGATGGGAACAATGGGAATATGGGAGGGATGGGAATTTTGGAGAGGGATGGGAATGTTGGAAGGGATGGGAACAGTGGGAATGTTGGGAGGGATGGGAGGGATGGGAGGGATGGGAATATGGGAGGGAATTGGAGGGATGGGAATGTTGGGAAGGGATGGGAATGTTGGGAAGGGATGGGGAGGGATGGGAATGTTGGGAGGGAATTGGAGGGATGGGAATGTTGGGAAGGGATGAGAGGGATGGAAATGTTGGGAGGGATGGGAACAATGGGAATGTTGGGAGAGATGGGAACTGTGAAAGGGATGGGAATGTTGGAGAGGGATGGGAACGTTGGGAAGGGATGGGAAGGGATGGGAATGTTGGGAGAGGGATGGGAATGTTGGGAGAGGGATGGGAATGTTGGGAGAGGGATGGGAATGTTGGGAGAGGGATGGGAATGTCGGGAGAGGGATGGGAATGTCGGGAGAGGGACGGGAATTGTGGGAGGGATGGAAGGGATGGGGAATGTTGGGAATGTTTGGGAATATTGGGGAGGGATGGGGAGAGACGGAAGCGACGGAAGAATGGGAAGGATGGGGAATGGTTGGGAATTAATTGGAATGTTTGGGAATAATTGGGAATGATTGTGAATGTTTGGGAATGTTGGGAATACTGGGGAGGGACGGGAACAGTGGGAGGGATTGGGAAGGTTGGGAATGTTGGGAATGTTGGGGAGGGATGGAAGCAACAGGGAAAAACGGGAATGATGGGGAGGGATGGGGAAGGATTGGGAAGGACGGGAGAGACAGAAGCGATGGGAACAACGGGAGGGACGGAGAGGGATTGGGAATATTTGGAATATTGGGAATATTGGGAATATTGGGAATATTGGGAATACTGAGGAGGGATGGGAAAGAGAAAAACAGGAATGATGGGGAGGGACGGGAACGATGGGAAAACCGGGAATACCAGGAGGGAAGGGATCTGGAGCCGGGATCACTGGGAAGGGATGGATCCAGCGCTGGGAATGCTTTGGGAATCCATTCCATAGGGAGACAATTCCCGGAGCAGCTGGGGCTGCCCCTGGATCCCGGGAATGGCCAAGGAAAGCTTGGAGCAGCCTGGGATGGTGGGATTGGAATGGGATGGGATTGAAGGTCCCTGGATCCCATCCCAAACCATTCCGGGATTTGGGAGGCTCTGAATCCATCCCGAGGGATTTTTCTGGAAGTTGGGGCTGGGAAAGGGAAGGGAGACCCTTCCTGCAGTGCTGAGATTCCCAGGGAAACCCCTGGATCCCAAAATTCCTTTGGATCCAATGCCAGGCTGGGAGAGCTGGGAAAGGAGGGAATTCCCTGGGAAAGGGGAGATGGGGGTGGGATTTTGGGAATTGGGAATTCCCAGCTGGGCTGGAATTCCCAGAGCAGCTGGGGCTGCCCCTGGATCCCGGGAATGTCCAAGGAAAAGCCTGGAATTGCGGGAATTGTCCTTCTGTTCCCTCCCGGCTGGAATTCCGCTCCCAGAATCGATTCCGTAGGGAGACAATTCCCAATTCCCGAGCGATTCCGCCCTTCCCAAATCCCGGATCCAGCTGTGGAATTGCGGGATGGGATTCATGGAATCCTGGAAAAAGCTGGAAAAGCTCCGGGCTGGAGCGGCGCCGTTCCATGGAAATGGGAATGGGGAGGGAGGATGGGAAGGAAAATTCCGGTTTCCCTGGAATTCCCGAGCCTCTGGAATTGTCTGGGATCAGCTCCCGTTTGCCGGGAATATCCCGGGATCCTGGAATGGTTCGGCTGGCAAGAGAATTCCCGGAATTCCCGGAATTCCCAGAATTCCATCCCATTCCACGATCCCAGGCCGCTCCAACCCAGCCTTGGAAGCTTCCAGGGATCCCGGGGAGATCCGGGATCCCATTCCAAGGCCAAAACCAGCCTGGGAAAGGCTGAATTCCATGGAAAACTGGGAATTCTGGCCGGAGGAGACCCGAGGGGCTCCACGGAGCCGCTTTTCCCATTCCATGGGGAAAAAAAAATGGGATTTGGGAATCCTCCCGGCTGGGCTGGAATTCCAAAGGTTGGGATTGTGCGGAATTCCAGCTCCATTCCCACCCGAGCCATTCCAGGATTTTCCCATGGAATTTCCAGCCCTGGAGGTATCCGAGGAATTCCCGGAATTCCAGCCCTGCTCACCTCGTTTTTCCCGCCTCGGGAATTCCATGGATTTGGGGATTCCTCCAGCAGCCTCAGGAATCCAAAAATTCCCGAGGAGCCGAATCCCTCTCCGACCATTCCAAACATTCCCTGGGACGCTTTTCCCTCTGGAATAACCGAGCGGATCCAGGATTTCCCTTCCCGATTTCCCTTCGGAATCCCGGGATTCGGGTCGGAAAAGGCATTGGGGATCATTCCCGAATATTCCCGTTATCCCACATCCCTCCGGGTTTTTCTTTTTTTTTTTTTTTCTTCCCTGGAATTCTTTCCAGGGTGGTTTTTTTTCCTGCTTTTTCCCCAAACTTTGGGAATGTGGGCGGAGCGGGATCGGCGTCACCGGGAATGTGGGCGGGTTCCAGGTGCCTCGGGAAGCGTGGGAGCCGGGATGAATCACGGCTCCATCCATTCCCGCCCATTCCCGGGATTCTAAAAAGAGCTGGAATTGCCGGGGGCGGCGCCCGGAGCGACTCCCACCTTTAACTCCCGCTGCTCCGGAGGGAACGAGAATTCCCGGGATTCCTGCTCCTCTTCCAGGTTTTCCCTTCGGCCATGGGCACCAAAGGCTGCTCCAGAAATTCCTTTTCCATGGAGTTTTGCCAGATCCAAACCCGATCTTTAACTCCCGACATTCCACAGGGATGGGGAAATTCCTGGTCCCATTCCCAGTCCCATTCCTGGTCCCATTCCCAGTCCAATTCCAGCTCCCATTCCCAATCCCATTCCTGGTCCCATTCCCAGTCCCATTCCCAATCCCATTCCTGGTCCCATTCCCAGTCCCATTCCAGCTCCAGTTCCAGGTTTTACTTGGCCACCAAAGGCTTCTCCAGGAATTCCTTTTCCATGAGTTTTCCATGAGTTTTCCATGAGTTTTCCATGAGTTTTCCATGAGTTTTCCATGAGTTTTCCATTGTTTTTCCTGATCCAAACCCGATCTTTAACTCCCAACATTCCACAGGGATGGGGAAAATTCCAGTTCCCATTCCCAATCCCATTCCTGGTCCAATTCCCAGTCGAATTCCAGGTCCCATTCCCAACCCCATTCCAGCTCCAGTTCCAGGTTTTCCGCTCAGCCTCGGGCACCAAAGGCTGCTCCAGGAATTCCTTTTCCATGAGTTTTCCAAGGGTTTTCCATTGTTTTTCCTGATCCAAACCCAATCTTTAACTCCCGACATTCCACAGGGATGGGGAAAATTCCTGGTCCCATTCCCAGTCCCATTCCCAATCCCATTCCTGGTCCCATTCCCAATCCCATTCCAGCTCCTCTTCCAGGTTTTCCGCTCAGCCTCGGGCACCAAAGGCTTCTCCAGGAATTCCTTTTCCATGAGTTTTCCATGAGTTTTCCATGAGTTTTCCAAGGGTTTTGCCAGATCCAAACCCGACCTTTAACTCCCAACATTCCACAGGGATGGGGAAAATTCCTGGTCCCATTCCCAGTCCAATTCCAGCTCCCATTCCCAATCCCATTCCAGCTCCAGTTCCAGGTTTTCCGCTCAGCCTCGGGCACCAAAGGCTTCTCTAGGAATTCCTTTTCCATGAGTTTTCCATGAGTTTTCCAAGGGTTTTCTGGAGTTTTGCCAGGTCCAAACCCGATCTTTAACTCCCGGCATTCCACAGGGATGGGGAAAATTCCAGCTCCCATTCCCAACCCCATTCCAGCTTCTGTTCCAGGTTTTCCGCTCAGCCACGGGCACCAAAGGCTGCTCCAGGAATTCCTTTTCCATGAGTTTTCCATGAGTTTTCCATTGTTTTTCCTGATCCAAACCTGACCTTTAATTGCTGGCATTCCACAGGGATGGGGAAAATTCCTGGTCCCATTCCCAGTCCCATTCCCAATCCCATTCCTGGTCCAATTCCCAGTCCAATTCCAGCTCCCATTCCCAATCCCATTCCAGCTCCTGTTCCAGGTTTTCCTCTCAGCCTTGAACACCAAAGGCTTCTCCAGGAATTCCTTTTCCAATCCTTTTCCATGAGTTTTCCATGAGTTTTCCATGAATTTTCCATTGTTTTTCCTGATCCAAACCTGACCTTTAACTCCTGACATTCCACAGGGATGGGGAAAATTCCAGTTCCCATTCCCAATCCCATTCCTGGTCCAATTCCCAGTCGAATTCCAGCTCCCATTCCCAATCCCATTCCAGCTCCAGTTCCAGGTTTTCCGCTCAGCCTCGGGCACCAAAGGCTTCTCCAGGAATTCCTTTTCCATGAGTTTTCCATGAGTTTTCCATGAGTTTTCCAAGGGTTTTGCCAGATCCAAACCCGATCTTTAACTCCCAACATTCCACAGGGATGGGGAAAATTCCTGGTCCCATTCCCAGTCCAATTCCAGCTCCCATTCCCAATCCCATTCCAGCTTCTGTTCCAGGTTTTCCGCTCAGCCTCGGGCACCAAAGGCTTCTCCAGGAATTCCTTTTCCATGAGTTTTCCATTAGTTTTCCATGAGTTTTCCATTGTTTTTCCTGATCCAAACCTGACCTTTAACTCCCAGCATTCCACAAGGACAGGGAAAATTCCCGTTCCCATCCCCAGTCCAATTCCAGCTGGAATTCCAATGGAAACTCAGCCCCTTTGGGCAGGGAAATTCCAGCTTTGGAAACTCGGGAAGGAATTCCCAGATTTCCAGAGGGACGGGAACAACACCGAGGAAATCTCAGGAATTACAGGAGAAATCCAAGGAAAACTTTTCCCGTTGGAAACTCAGCCCTGTGGAATTCCCAGCCTCGGAAACGCGGGAAGGAATTCCCGGATTTCCCGTAAAAAACCGATTCCACAATTCCCAAATTCCGTGGGATTATTCCGTAATAATCCCGTCATTCCCGCCGCCAAAATTCCAGCGTTTTCCATCTCCCCGCCTTTTTCCAGCCCCGGCATTCCAGGAGCGAGAATTCCCGGTTTTCCAGGGAATTCCTCTCCCTGAATCCGCCACAAATCCGGGATCGGCTCCCGCTCCCGATTTTTCCCCTTCCCGCTTTTAATTCCTGAATGAATTTGGAGCTTCCTCCATCCTTTCCTTTCATTCCCAAGGCGATTCCCGCCGGGATTTCCCTTCCGGATAAATCCGGGTTCGGATCCGCCCCCTCCGGGTGAATTTTCCCGTTTTTCCCATTCCCGGATTTTGGGAATGCCGGGAATTTTGGGATCACCCGGCACATCCCGGCTCCTGCCTTTGAGGGATTCCCGATTCCAAAGGAAACCCGGGAATGCCAGGAATTCCATCCCGGCCGAGTTTTTCCGTCTCTGATCCGGATTTATCCCGAAATTCCTGGGAATTCTGAACCGCTCCACGATCCCACTGAATCCCTGGGAATTCTGGGATCCAAACTTTTCCCAAACCATTCCCAAAGGATTTCCGGGATCAATCCAAGCCTTCCCTGCTCGGATCCAATCCCACTCCAGCTCCTTCCCAATTTTTTTCCCGGATCCGGCTCCTTAAATTCCCTTTAAATTTGCTTTGAGCCAAGGAATTCCCGGATCCACGGAATTCCGGGAATCTCGGAGCTCATCCGTAGCATTTTCCTGCTTTTTTTGAGCTCCTTATCCCGAATTTTCCTCCCCCTGAGCATTCCCGGCTCCAAGGGATTTGTGGAATTTCGGGATCTTCCCAAGTTTTTCTCTTCCCGGAATTCCTCTTCCTGCCCCACCCCTCTGTCGGAATTCCGGCGCTTCCCGGTGAAAATTCCCGGGAATTCCAACTCGTGGCCAAGAGCCCCTCCTGGTGTTTTCCCAGGATGAGATTCCCGAAGGAAATCCCGGGATTCCCGTGGATTCAATCCCGCCTTTCCTTGGAATTTCGCTTCATCCGGGAATTCCCGTTTTTTCCCGCTCTTCCCGCGATCCCAGCAGGGATTTTCCGGAGTTTCCTCTCATTTTTCCCTCTTTTTTTTCCCTCTTTCCCGATTTTTCCAGCAGGAACGGCCCCGGAGCAGCAAATCCTGGGAATTCCGAGGATCTCCTCCAATTCCTCGGAGCCGGGAATTCTCCGGGAGGCAAAATTCGGGATAAGGAGCTCAAAAAAAGCAGGAAAATGTTGCGGATGAGCTCCGAGATTCCCGGAATTCCACGGATCCGGGAATTCCAGAGCTCCCAAACCCAACATTCCCAAAGCCACAATCCGGGAATGTCGCCCTGCCGGCCGCATTCCCAAATTTTCCCGGAATCTTGGATTCTCCCCTGGAAATCCAGGCGGGAACATTCCCAGAATTCTCCGGAATTCTGGATCCTCCACTGGGATGGGAAGGGGAAAAAATTCCCAGAATTCTCCAGAACTTCGGATTCTCCGTCGGAACGCGAGCCGGGAATGAGGAAAAATTCCCAGGAATTCCTGGAATGTTGGAATATCAACCAGGAAATGCGTCAGCATTCCCAGAATTCCCAAAAATCTTGGATCTCCAGAGACCTCCCCAATTCTTCCCGGAAAAAATTCCCCTTCCCACGGAATTCCGGAGCTTGGTGAGGAAAAGGGTGGGATTTTCCCGCGGGAAGGAGAATTCCCAGAATTCCCGGAATTCCCAGAATTCCTGGGATTCCCGGGATCGGCTCCTTACCTGTGGGAGGTGAAGTTGTCGTAGGATCCGACGGTGTAGTGCCGGAAAAGCCGCTTGGTCCGGTCTTCCCTGGTTTCTGCGGGAAAAAAAAATCCACGGAATTCCGGATGATTCCCGGTTTTTCCTCCCCCCCGGGGAGGAGCAAAAGCCGGGAATTCCCGGTGGGAATTTCCCGGCGGATGAGGAGAATCCGTGGGGGGGAGAGGCCCTCGTGTGGCCGAGGAATTCTTGGGAATGTCGGAGCCGTTCCCGGGAATCATCCAGGGGGGGGAATTCCAAAGGAATTCCCGGCTGGAATGAGGCTCCGACCTATTCCTGTTTCCTTCGGTTTTTTTGGGAAGAGCTGGGAATGCTCCTGGGAATCCGGAGGTCACCGGGAATGCCGAGGAAAAGTGGGAATGAGGGAGAAATGATCCCGAGGGAGGGAAAAGCCGGGAATGAGCCCTCCGGAGTTTTCCAGATTTTTCCCAGCTCGGATTCCGAAGGGGAATTCCAAGGAAAAGGAGGAATTTGGGAAGGTCCGGATGGGAGTGAGGAGAAGGGAGGAGATGAGGAGGAAATCGGGAAAGGATTCCTGGAGGGAAAAGGGGAAATGGGGGAAAAATGGGGAAAAATGGGAAAAAAAATGGGAAAAATGGGAAAAAAATGGGAAAAAAAAAGGGAAAAATGGGAAAAAATGGGAAAAATTGGAAAGGGGAAAAAATGGGAAAGGGGAAAATGGGAAAAAAATGGGAAAAAAATGGGAAAAAAGGGGAAAAAAGGGGAAAAAAAGGGGAAAAAAGGGGAAAAATGGGAAAAAATGGGAAAAAAAATGGGAAAAAATGGGAAAAAATGGGAAAAAAAGGGGAAAAAAGGGGAAAAAAATGGGAAAAATGGGAAAAATGGGAAAGGGGAAAATGGGAAAGGGGAAAATGGGAAAAATAGGGAAAAATGGGAAAAATGGGGAAAAAATGGGGAAAAATGGAAAAAATGGGGCAAAATGTGGAAAAATGGGGAAAAATGGGGAAAAATGGGGAAAAATGGGGAAAAATGGGGAAAATGGGGAAAAAATGGGGGAAAATGGGAAAAAATGGGAAAAATGCGGAAAAATGGGGAAAAATGGAGAAATTGGGGAAAAATGGGAAAAATGGGAAAAATAGAAAAAAGGGAATAAAACGGGAATAAAATGGGAAAAATGGGAAAAAAATGGGAAAAAAAATGGGGAAAAATGGGGAAAAATGGGGAAAAAGGGGAAAATGGGGAAAAACGGGAAAAATGGGGAAAAAATGGGAAAAAAATAGGGAAAAAATGGGGAAAAAATGGGGAAAAATGGGGGAAAATGGGGGAAAATGGGGGAAAATGGGGGAAAATGGGGGAAAAGGGGAAAATGGGGAAAAATGCGGAAAAATGGAAAAAATGGGAAAAAAATGGGGGAAAAATGGGAAAAAATGGGAAAATGGGAAAAATGGGGAAGGAAAAAACGGGGAAAATGGGAAAAAATGGGGAAAAATATGAAAAACAGGGAGAAAATGGGGAAAAAAGGGGAAAAATGGGAAAAAATGGGGGAAAATGGGGGAAAATGGGAAAAAATGGGAAAAATGGGGAAAAATGGGGAAAAATGGGGAAAAAATGGGAAAAATGGGAAAAATGAAAAAATGGAAAAAAAGGGAATAAAACGGGAATAAAATGGGAAAAATGGGAAAAAAATGGGGAAAAAAATGGGGAAAAAAATGGGGAAAAAAATGGGAAAAAATGGGAAAAAATGGGGAAAAATGGGGAAAAATGGGGAAAAATGGGGAAAAAGGGGAAAAAGGGGAAAATGGGGAAAATGGGAAAGGGAAAAATGGGAAAAAATGGGAAAAAATGGGAAAAATGGGCAATGGGAAAAATAGGGAAAAATGGGAAAAATGGGGAAAAAATGGGAAAAAAATAGGGAAAAAATGGGGAAAAAAATGGGGAAAAATGGGGAAAAAATGGGGAAAAAATGGGGAAAAAATGGGGAAAAAATGGGGAAAAAATGGGGGGAAATGGGGGGAAATGGGGGAAAATTGGGAAAAATGGGAAAAGAATGGGAAAAAATGGGGAAAAAATTGGAAAAAAATGGGAAAAAATGGGAAAAAATGGGATAGGGAAAAATGTGAAAAACATGGGAAAAATGGGGAAAATGGGAAAGGGAAAAATGGGAAAAAACAGGAAAGGAAAAAACGGGGAAAATGGGAAAAAACGGGGAAAATGGGAAAAAATGGGAATAATGGGGAAAAAAATGGGAAAAATGGGGAAAAATGGGGAAAATGGGAAAAAATGGGGAAAAAATGTGAAAAAATGGGGAAAATGGGGAAAATGGGAAAGAGAAAAATGGGAAAAAGTGGGAAAAATGGGAATGGGAAAAATGGGGGGAAAATGGGGAAAATGGGGAAAATGGGGAAAAATGGGGAAAAAATGGGGAAAAAATGGGGAAAAAATGGGGAAAAAATGGGAAAAAAAAGGGGAAAAATGGGAAAAATGGGGAAAAAATGGGGAAAAATGGGAAAAGAATGGGAAAAAAATGGAGAAAAAATCGGAAAAAAATGGGAAAAATGGGATAGGGAAAAATGGGAAAAACATAGGAAAAATGGGGAAAATGGGAAAGGGAAAAATGGGAAAAAACAGGAAAGGAAAAAACAGGGAAAATGGGAAAAAATGGGAAAAATGGGAAAAAATGGGGAAAATGGGAAAAAAAATGGGAAAAATGGGGAAAAATGGGAAAAAATGGGAAAAATGGGAAAAAAAGGGAAAAATGGGGAAAAATGGGGGAAAATGGGGAAAAATGGGAAAAAATGGGGAAAATGGGAAAGAGAAAAATGGGAAAAAAATGGGAAAAATGGGGAAGGAAAAAATGGGGAAAAATGGGAAAAATGGGGAAAAAATGGGGAAAAATGGGGAAAAATGGGGGAAAATGGGAAAAAATGGGGAAAGATTCCGGGATACGGACCTTGCCTGGAGTCGTACTGGCGCATCTGCACCTCCTCCACGCATTCCGCCGGGAACCAACCGCTCCTGCCCTTCACGGAGCCTTCCCAGAATCCGCCCTCGCCGATGCTCAGCACTGCGGGAAACGGGATCGGGAATCAGCGGCAATCCCGGGAAAACCGCATCCGGAGCCCGGAACCCGGGAACCAGCGCTGGAGGGAATGGGAAAGGGAATGGGAGTGGAATTCCCGGGATTTTGCGGCGCTGGATGCTGGGATTCCCGTTGTTTTCAGGCTCTGGATGAGGGAATTTCAAAATTCCTGGTTTTTTCACACTCTGGGTGTTCAAATTCCTGAATTTTCCCGCTCTGGAAGCCAAAATTCCAAATATTCCCACTCCAGATACCCAAATTCCCAAAAAATTCCCAAATTCTCCCACTCTGGATGTCCAAATTCCCGGATTTCCCCACTCTGGAGGCCAAAATTCCCAAATTGTGCCACTCCAGATACCCAAATTTCAAATTCTCCCACTCTGGATGTCCAAATTCCTGATTTTTCCCACTCTGGATGCCAAAATTCCCAAATTTCCCTACTCTAGATGCTGAAATTCCCAAATTCTCCCATTCTTGATGCCCGAAATTCCCAAATTCTTCCATTCTCAATGTCCAAATCCTGAATTTTCCCACTCTAGATGCCAAAATTCCCAAATTTTGCCACTCTGGATCCCCAAATCCCAAATTTCCCCACTCTGGATGCCAAAATTCCCAAATTTTCCTGTTCTGGATGCTGAAATTCCCAAGTTCTCCCATTCTCAACATCCAAATTCCCAAATTTTCCCACTCTGGATGCCAAAATTCCCAAATTTTCACACTCTGGATGTCCAAATTCCCGAATTGGGCCATTCCAGGTCCCCAGACCCCACATTTCCCAACTCTGGATACCAAATTCCTGATTTTTCACACCAATTCCCAACATTTTCCCACTCTGGATGTCCAAATTCCCGAATTTTCCCCACTCTGGAGGCCAAAATTCCAAATATTCCCACTCCAGGTACCCAAATTCCCAACAAATTCCCAAATTCTCCCACTCTGGATGCCAAAATTCCCAAATTTTCACACTCTGGAGGCCAAAATTCCCGAATTGGGCCATTCCAGGTCCCCAAATCCCACATTTCCCAACTCTGGATACCAAATTCCTGATTTTTCACACAAATTCCCAACATTTTCCCACTCTGGATGTCAAAATTCCCGAATTCTCTCACTCTTGATGTCTGAATTACAAATTTTCCCACTCTGGGTGCCGAAATTCCCAAATTTCCCCACTCTGGAGGCCAAAATTCCCAAATTGTGCCACTCCAGATCCCCAAATTCCAAATTCTCCCACTCTGGATGTTCAAATTCCCGAATTTTCCCCACTCTGGAGGCCAAAATTCCAAATATTCCCACTCCAGATACCCAAATTCCCAACAAATTCCCAAATTCTCCCACTCTGGATGTCCAAATTCCCAAATTTTCCCCACTCTGGAGGCCAAAATTCCAAATATTCCCACTCCAGATACCCAAATTCCCAACAAATTCCTGAATTCTCCCTCTCTGGATGCCAAAATTCCCAAACTGTGCCACTCCAGGTCCCCAAATCCCACATTTCCCAACTCTGGATACCAAATTCCTGATTTTTCACACAAATTCCCAACATTTTCCCACTCTGGATGTCCAAATTCCCAAATTTTCCCCACTCTGGAGGCCAAAATTCCAAATATTCCCACTCCAGATACCCAAATTCCCAACAAATTCCCAAATTCTCCCACTCTGGATGTTCAAATTCCCAAATTTTCACACTCTGGATGTCCAAATTCCCGAATTGTGCCATTCCAAGTCCCCAAATCCCACATTTCCCAGCTCTGGATACTCAATTCCTGATTTTTCACACCAATTCCCAACATTTTCCAACTCCAGATGCCGAAATTCCCAAATTTCTCCACTTTTGATGTCTGAATTCCAAATATTTCCAGTCTGGGTGCCTGAATTCCCAAATTTCCCCACTCTGGATGTCCAAATTCCTGAATTTTCCCACTCTGGAGGCCAAAATTCCCACATTTTCCCACTCTAGATGCTGAAATTCCCGAATTCTCCCATTCTCAATGTCCAAATTCCTGAATTTTTCCACTTTGGATGCCAAAATTCCCAACATTTCCCTACTCTGGATGCCAAAATTCCTGAGCTCTCCCATTCTCAATGTCCAAATTCCTGAATTTTTCCACTCTGGATGCCAAAATTCCCAAATTTTGCCGCTCCGGATCCCCCAATCCCAGCAGCCCCCTCCCGCTGCTCTCCAGGTGGGAATTCTCTCCGGAATATCCAGATCCCGGAATTCCAGAGGTTGGAAAAGCTCCCCTGGACGAGCCCCAGCTGGGCCCGATCCCAGCCCGGAGTGGAATTCCAGGAATTCCTTGGATTCCTCCAGGAACGGCGACTCCAAACCTCCCTGGGCCGCCCCTGCCGAGGCCTGAGCGCCTTTTCCATGGAAAAATTCCCAAAAAATCCCATCCCAGCCTCCCCTGGGCCCCATTCCCGCTTTTCCCAGAGCTCATTCCTGGCAGTGGATCCGAGGTTGGGCGGATCCCAAAATTCCGCCGATTTTCTGGAATCCCGGAATGGTTTGGGCGGGAAAAGACCTCAAATCCCAGCGAATTCCAAGGGAGGGAGAATTCCCGTTATCCCGGAGTTTTGGACTCTGCCAGGGATGGAGGAGGAGCTGCTGCCAGGGCTGGGAAATCTGGGAATGTTCTCCTGGAGAAGGGAAGGATCCAGGGAGAGCTTCCAGAACATTCCAGGGGCTCCAGGAGAGCCGGGATTTGGGAAAGGCCTGGATTTCATTCCCAACTTTTCCGTTTGCTCCTCCCATTGGATGGGAGGCTGTTCCCGCTGGATTTCATCCCTGGATGGATTTTCCATGATTTCCACACCCGGAGCATTCCCAGGATGGGGTTGGGAATCTTCGGTCCCAAACTCCTTTTGGGAATGGCTGAGCTGGGAGAGGCGGATCCGCATTCCCAGGATTTCCTGGGATTTGCTTCCTCCTCCTCTTCCTTCTCCATCCCCGGGGCTTGGAAAACCTGGGAGAAAAATTCCCGAGGCTGGGAACGGGGTTTGGGGCAGCCTGGGAAAAGCGGGAAGTGCCGGAGGGTGGGAATTGGGTGGGATTTGGGTCCCTTCCCACCCAAAACATTCCAGGATTCCAGAACCGGGAGCTCCCAACGCCGGGAGGACGCGGAAATCCCGGAGCAAATCCAGAGGGTGGGAAAGGATTGGATCAGCTTTCCTCTGGAAATCTGGGAATGTTCCTCTGGAGAAGGGAAGGATCCAGGGAGAGCTCCCAGAACATTCCAGGGGCTCCAGGAGAGCCGGGATTTGGGAAAGGCCTGGAGGGACAGGACACAGGGAATGGCTCCAGATGGGAAAAGGGGAATTTGGGAATTGGGAATTCCCGGCTGGAATGGAATTCCCAGAGCAGCTGGGGCTGCCCCTGGATCCCGGGAATGGCCAAGGAAAGCTTGGAGCAGCCTGGGATGGTGGGATTGGAATGGGATGGGATTGAAGCTCCCTGGATCCCATCCCAAACCATTCTGGGATTCCGGGATTTGGGATGCAGCCCCCAGAGTGTGAACGGGAGCAGGAACAGATCCGGAGACAATTCCTGGATCCACTGGCTCCCGGGGCTGATTCCAGAGCCATTCCCGGATCCATTCCTGGTGCTGATTCCCGGATCCATCCGGATCCATCCAGATCCATTCCCAGGATCCATTCCTGGATCCATTCCTGGATCCATCCAGATCCATTCCTGGGGCTGATTCCCAGATCCATCCAGATCCATCCGGATCCATCCAGATCCATTCCTGGAGCTCATTCCAGAGCCATTCCCGGATCCATTCCCGGGGCTCATTCTCGGATCCATCCAGAGCCATTCCCAGAATAAATTCCTGGATCCATCCGGAGTGGGAACAGCTCCCGAGGCTGATCCTGGGATCCATCTGGATCCATCCGGATCCATTCCCAGGACTGATTCCTGGATCCATCCAGATCCATCCAGAGCCATTCCCAGGATCAATTCCTGGATCCATCCAGAGATTCCCGGATCCATTCCCAGTGCCAATTCCCGGATCCATCCAGAGCCATTCCCGGGGCTGATTCCCAGATCCATCCGGATCCATTCCCAGGATCAATTCCTGGATCCATCCGGATCCATTCCTGGTGCTGATTCCCGGATCCATCCGGATCCATTCCCGGGGCTCATTCCCGGATCCATCCAGATCCATCCAGAGCCATTCCCAGGATCCATTCCTGGATCCATCCAGAGCCATTCCAGGATCCAAACGGATCCATTCCCGGTTCTGATTCCTGGATCCATCCAGATCCATCCGGAGCCGTTCCTGGGGCTGATTCTCAGATCCATCTGGATCCATCCAGATAAATTCCTGGGGGTCATTCCAGAGCCATTCCCGGATCCATTCCCGGTGCTGATTCCATTCCCAGGATCAATTCCTGGATCCATCCAGAGCCATTCCCAGGATCAATTCCTGGATCCATCCAGAGATTCCCAGATCCATTCCCAGTGCCAGTTCCCGGATCCATCTGGATCCATCTGGAGACATTCCCGGGGCTGATTCCCAGATCCATCCGGATCCATTCCCAGGACTGATTCCTGGATCCATCCAGAGCCATTCCCAGAATCAATTCCTGGATCCATCCACAGCCATTCCTGGGGCTGATTCCCAGATCCATCCGGATCCATCCAGATAAATTCCTGGGGCTCATTCCAGAGCCATTCCCGGATCCATTCCCAGTGCCGATTCCCGGATCCATCTGGATCCATCCGGATCCATCCAGAGCCATTCCCAGGATCAGTTCCTGGATCCATCTGGATCCATTCCCGGTGCCGATTCCCGGATCCATCCGGATCCATCCAGAGCCATTCCCAGGATCCATTCCTGGATCCATCCAGAGCCATTCCGGGATCCATCCGGATCCATTCCCGGTGCCGATTCCCGGATCCATCCGGATCCATTCCCGACCCTCACTCCACACCCGGGTCAGGATTCCCAGCAGAATTCCCTGCAGGAATTCCAGGCCCCATGGGATGAGGACGGGAAGCATCGGAAGAGGCAGGAAAAGCGGGAATGGCTGCGGGAGGAAAGGAGAATCCAGGGAAAAAAGGGTGGGAAAGGAGGGAAGGGCCGATTTCAGCGGGATTTAGGGAATATTTTTCCATGGAAAAGGGAAAACCCCGGATCCCGAAATTCCTTCTGGGAAGGAATTCCAAAGGGCTCCCAAGTGGGAATTTTCCAGGGGGAGCAGCAGGAATGGAGGAAAATCCGGGATTTGGGATCGTTCCAAGGAACCTTTGGAGAGCCGGAGAATTTTTATCCCAGAAAAAAAAAAGCCCTGGAGGAGCCCGGGAGGGTTTTGCTGTTTGGCTTTTCCTTGGATTTGTTTTTCCTTGGATGCCTCCAGGCAGGATTGAATTCCCGGGAATCTTCTGGGAATTCTCTGGGATGGATTTCCGGATGCCTGAAAAAATCTGGGATTAGCTCTGACGGATGGGTGGGAACGGGAGCCGGGATAAAGCCGGGAAAGATCGGGAGAAACGCGGGAATGGGGCAGAAATCCCACAGGAATTCCCGGATTTTTTCCTTTTCAGGAATTCTGGGATGGTTTGGTTGGGAATGGAGCTGAAATCCCATGGAATTCCAGAGGTGGGGACAATTCCCGCCATTCCAGGCTGCTCCAAGCTTTTTCTTGGACATTCCCGGGATCCAGGGGCAGCCCCAGCTGCTCTGGGAATTCCATTCCAGCCGGGAATTCCCAATTCCCAAAATCCCACCCCCATCTCCCCTTTCCCAGGGAATTCCCTCCATTCCCAGCTCTCCCAGCCTGGCATCGGATCCAGGAAGGAATTTTGGGATCCAGGGGCTTCCCTGGGAATCTCGGAATTCCAGGAATTCCTTCCCAAAATCCCACCCCAATTCCCCTTTCCCAGTGGGATCCATTCCCTGTGTCCTGTCCCAGGTTTTTCCCAAATCCCGGCTCTCCTGGAGCCCCTGGAATCTTCTGGAAGCTCTCCCTGGATCCTTCCCTTCTCCAGAGGAACATTCCCAGTTTTCCCAGCCTGGCTCCAGCTCCTTCTCCCAGCGCTCACTCCCTGAATCCCCTGGGATTTTTCCCCAGGTTTTTCCAGGAGTTTTCCCAGAATTCCCGAGCTCTGGAAAAGAGGGAAGAGCAGCCGGAGCCTCCTCCCTTTTCCCAAGGAAAACAGGGATGGGAAAGGAGTCAGGGATCCAAGGAATCCCGGCCTGGCTGCTCCAAACTTTTCCCGGGAAAAGGAGGAGAAGGAGCCGCGGGAATTCAGGGAATCCCTTCGGAATCCGCGGGAAATCCGGGATGTCTTGGAGGGATTGAAGGCGGAAATTCCTCGGCAAATCCAGCCTGGGAAAAATCTGGGATTCGATTCCAGTTGGGATTTTCCCAATTCCTTCCCGCTCCAGGAAAAATTTGGGATGGGGATAAGGAGGGATTGGGGAATCCCTCGGGATCGATCCCAGCTGGAAAAGAGCGGGATTTGGGAATTCCCCATCCAGAAAAATCCCAGGGAGAGGGAGCCCTCGGCATCTTCGGGGAAGGAATTCCCGGAATTCCGGAGCTCCACGGGAAGCCCTGGGAATGTTGGATCCCGGCCAGAATTCCCAGAGAATCTCACAAAAAAAATCCCATGGAAAAGCTGGATCCGCATTCCTTAAAAACTGTGGAAAACCTGGATCCAAATCCCTTAAAATCCATGGAAAACTTGGATCTACGATGTCCCAAAACCATGGAAAACCTGGATTTGCATCCTGTAAAAACCATGGAAAACCTGAATCCACATCCCTGAAAATCCATGGAAAACCTGGATCCGAATCCCTCCCAAAACCATGGAAAACCTGGATTTGCATCCCATAAAAATCAAGGAAAACCTGGATCTGAATTCCTTAAAATCCATGGAAAACCTGGATCCAAATCTCCACAAAACCCTGGAAAACCCGGATCTGCATTCCTGGAAATCCATGGAAAGCCTGGATCCAAATTCCTTAAAATCAATGGAAAACCTGGATTTGCATCCCTCAAAAAAATCCATGGAAAACCTGGATCTGAATCCCCACAAAACCCTGGAAAACCTGGATTTGCATCCCGTAAAAATCATGGAAAACCCTGGACCCACATTCTTAAAATCCATGGAAAACCCGGATCCGAATCCCTCCCAAAACCCTGGAAAACCTGGATTTGCATCCCATAAAAACCACGGAAAACCTGGATTCACATCCCTGAAAATCCATGGAAAACCTGGATCCAAATCCCTCCCAAAACCACGGAAAACCTGGATCTACATTCCTTAAAATCCATGGAAAACTTGGATCCACATTCCTGAAAACCACAGAAAACCTGGATCCACATTCCTGAAAATCCATGGAAAGCCTGGATCCAAATTCCTTAAAATCAACAGAAAACCTGGATTTGCATCCCTCAAAAAATCCATGGAAAACCTGGATCTGAATCCCCACAAAACCCTGGAAAACCTGGATTTGCATCCCGTAAAAATCATGGAAAACCCTGGATCCACATTCCTGTAAAATCCACGGAAAACCTGGATTCACATCCCACAAAACCCTGGAGTTTTTTGGGATCAGCTCCGCCCCCTCCGGCGCTTCCCAATCCTCCCACCCCCGGATCCGGGATCAGATTCCCAGGATCGGATTTTCCCGGCATCGGGAATTCCAAATCCGCTCCGAGAGCGCTGGGAATTGCGTCCCAACATCCCGGATCCCGCGGAATTCCCACGGAATTCCCGATCCGCGATTCCCCCTCCCTCCCAATTCCCATTCCGGAATTTTCCCAGGAGGCGCCTCCCGGATTTCCTGGGAATTTCAGGGCAGGGAAACTTTGGGAATGGCAGGAAAAGCGGGATGGGAGAGGAAGATCCCGCCGGCCCCGATCCCATCGGGAATAAACAGCAGGAAAAGAGGGAAAAACCGGGAAAAGCTCCAGAAAAAAAATCCTGGAAAATTCACTACAGGGAGGGGAAAAAAAGCGGGAAAAAGGGGAAAAAAGCTGGGAAGGGAAATAAAAATTCCAAGGAAAAATTCCATAGTTACCGAGTTCCCGGAGCTGCTGGTCTGGAGCGTGGATGGGAATGGAAAAGAGAAGAAAAATCATGGAAAAGAGAACAAAAATCATGGAAAAGAGAAGAAAAATCATGGAAAAGAGAAGAAAAACATGGAAAAGAGGAAAGAAAACCCTATGGAAAATGAGCGGAAACGGAAGAGCAGGGAATGAAAATCCCGGGAATTCTCCCCTGGAATGTCGGCCAGGGCAGAGCTTGGAAAATCCCGAAATCCCAATGTGAGATCCCAAATTTTCATCGGAATTCCGGGTCAGAATCACGGAAAATCCCTAAAAATGATCCCAAGATCCCAAAATTCGGTCGGAATTCCAGGTCAGAGCATGGAAAACCTCTCCAAATCCCAAAATTATCCCAAATTTTCATTGGAATTCTGGTTCAGAACCACAGAAAATCCCTAAAAAGCCAAGATCCCAAAATTTCTTTGGAATTCTGGGTCAGGACCAGGAAAAATCCCTAAAAACCCAACACAGGATCCCAAATTTCTTTGGAATTCCAGGTCAGGACCACAGAAAATCCCTAAAAAGCCAAGATCCAAAATTTCTTTGGAATTCTGGGTCAGCACCATGGAAAATCCCTAAAAATGAACCCAAGATCCCAGATTTTATTTGGAATTCCAGGTCAGGACCATGGAGAGCTCTGGAGAACCCAACAAAGATCCCAAATTTCTTTGGAATTCCAGGTCAGGACCACAGAAAATCCCTAAAAATGAACCCAAGATCCCAGATTTTATTTGGAATTCCAGGTCAGAACCACAGAAAATCCCTAAAAACCCAACAAAGATCCCAAATTTCTTTGGAATTCTGGGTCAGGACCACAGAAAATCCCTAAAAAGCCAAGACCCAAAATTTCTTTGGAATTCTGGGTCAGGATCTTGGAAAATCCCCAAATCCCAACAAATATCCCAAATTTCTTTGGAATTCCAGGTCCGAGCATGGAAAACCTCTCCCAATCCCAACAAAACTCCGGAATTCCATCAAATCCCAAATCCAAGCTCCCCTTCCGACCCAACCCGGCCGAAATTCCAGCCAAGATCCGAAGGAAACCTCGGAATTCCCGACTTTTCCCGGGATCCCTCGGGGATTCCCGATTCCCTCTGGAATTTTCCCGCCGGAAAACCGGGAAAAGGAGCGGAATTAAGGAGGAATTCTCGGATTTTGGGATGGGAATCGAGGCCGGCTCAGATTCCGGAATATTCCCAGCTGGAATATTCCTCCGGATTTCCCAAATTCCGGCTGGGAATTCGGGATCGCTCGGAGCTCCTCGGGATTCCGGGTGGGAATAAAAATTCCCAGGAATTTTTCCCGGAGCCGAGGAAGGAGCAAATCCAGCTCGGAATTCCCAGGAAAATCCTGAAACCATTCCCAAAAAAATTTCCCATTCCCGAGGTGTTTTGGGGTTTTTGGTTTTTTTTTTTTTGGGAATATCCCGGAATTTTGGGATCACCGACGGAATTCCCGTGGGAAAAAGGGAGATTTTTTTTCCAGAGGAAAATTCCAGGATTAAAATCCGGGATGAAAACCCAGGAATTCCAGGAAGATCCAAACCCATCCTTCAAATGATCCCTTAAAAAATCCAAACGAAAGGAGGGAATTTTGGGAATTCTTCTGGAAAATTCCGGGGATTTTCCCGCTAAATTGGAGATTTCTGCATCCAAAGGGATTTTCCCACCGGAAGCTTTTCCTGCTCCGGCCCCAGATCCCAAAAATTCCAGGCTCTGATTCCCAAAAAAAGCTCCAGGAAATGATCCCAGGGATCGGAAAAGCTTCCTGGAAAAATGGGATTTTTATGGAATTTTGTTCCTGAAAATTCCAGGGAAAATCCCCTTTTTTTTTTTAATCTGGAATTCCCAGAATTCCGGCTCCGGGAATGAATTCCAGGAAGGGATTTGGGAAAAGTTTTCCAATGGATCCGAGTGGGAAAATTCCCATTCCAGAGGCTCCGATCTCCCTTTTTTTTTTCCAAAGGAAAAAATCCATCCAAAGCCAAAAAATGTGGGAATTCTGTCCCAAAAAAATGGCGGGAAAAAATGGGAAATGCGGGAATTTTTATCCCAAAAACTGTGGGGAAAAATTGGGAAATATGGGAATTTTTTTCCAAAAAAATGGCAGGAAAAAATTGGGAAATGCGGGAATTTTGTCCCAAAAAAATGGTGGGAAAAAGCAGAAAACGTGGGAATTCTGTCCCAAAAAATGGAGGGGAAAAAGGCAGGAAATTCAGGAATTCTGTCCCAAAAAAAACAGAGGAAAAAAATGGGAAATGTGGGAATTCTGTCCCCAAAAAAAGATGGGAAAAAAAATGGGAAATGTGGGAATTTTTTCCCAAAAAAAAGGGTGGGAAAAAACCGGGAAATGCAGGAATTTTGTCCCAAAAAAATGGAGGGGAAAAAATGGGAAATGCGGGAATTTTTTCCCAAAAAAATGGTGGGAAAAAATTGGAAAATGCAGGAATTTTGTCCCCCCAAAAAAATGTGGAATAAAGGAAGAAAATGTGGGAATTTTGTCCCAAAAAAAGGGTGGGAAAAAAATGGAAAATGTGGGAATTCTGTCCCAAAAAAAAAAAAGGGAAAAAAAATGGGAAATGTGGGAATTCTGTCCCAAAAAAAGGAGGGAAAAAACCGGGAAATGCGGGAATTTTGTCCCAAAAATCTGAGGTTTGATGGAATCTCCCTCGCTCGGCACCAAGGATTTTTCCAGGGATATCCGATGAGAATTCCCAAGGTTTTCCCAGATTCCAGGAATTGACACCAATTTTTTGGGAATTTCCTGGAATAATCCTGGATATTTCTGGGATTTTCCGATGGTTTTTTTTTCCATCCAGGAGTTTTCCAAATTTTATTTTTTTGGGAATTTCAGGAACTCTGGGACGGCTCCAACGGATCCCGAGCGAGGAATTCTCGGTTTGCGCCAAATAAGGGAAAAAATTCCATGAAAATCAGGGATTAAAAAAAATTCCGGGAATTGTCCCGACCCAGGAACTTCCCTGCGGATGCGGAAATTCCAACAAATTCCACGATTCCGACAAAATTCCCAAAATTCCCACCAATCCATCCCTAAATCCCGAGGTTTTTTTCATTTTCCCACCTCTTTATATCCAGCTGAATTTTTTTTCCCTTGGAATTCCAGGCGGGAAATTCGGGATTTCGGGAAGTTCGAAGTGGAAAATTCCGGCAAATTTGGGCTGAAATCCCAAAAATCCCAATGGAAAAATCCCGGCCTGACCCAAAAACGAGGGAATTTTAAGCCGGGAATTAATTAATTAAAAAAATGGGAATTTTGGGACAGATGGAATTCCCGAGGGGTCGGGAAATTTTCCCAGTGGAATTTTGGCCTCTTCCCAATCCTTTCCCAACGACCTTCCCGGAGGGAAAATCGGGAGCTGGAGGAGAAATTCCGGAGCCTGGGAAGGAGGGAAAAAAATTCCCCGGGAATTTCGGAGCGGATCCAGGGAAAAGCGGCTGGAAAATGGGAATTTGGGATGGGGAAGGAGATCCCGGAGCGAATCCGGAGGAGGATCCGGGAAAATTCAGGGATGGAGATGGGAGGGAAAATCTGGGAATGTTCCTCTGGAGAAGGGAAAGATCCAGGGGGAGCTTCCAGAAGATTCCAGGGGCTCCAGGAGAGCCGGGATTTGGGAAAGGCCTGGAGGGACAGGACACAGGGAATGGCTCCAGATGGGAAAAGGGGAATTTGGGAATTGGGAATTCCCGGCTGGAATGGAATTCCCAGAGCAGCTGGGGCTGCCCCTGGATCCCAGGAATGTCCAAGGAAAGCTTGGAGCAGCCTGGGATGGTGGGATTGGAATGGGATGGGATTGAAGGTCCCTGGATCCCATCCCAAACCATTCTGGGATTTGGGAGGCTCTGAATCCATCCCGAGGGATTTTTCTGGAAGTTGGGGCTGGAAAAGGGAAGGGAGACCCTTCCTGCAGTGCTGAGATTCCCAGGGGAACCCCTGGATCCCAAAATTCCTTTGGATCCAATGCCAGGCTGGGAGAGCTGGGAGTGGAGGGAATTCCCTGGGAAAGGGGAGATGGGGGTGGGATGTTGGGAATTGGGAATTCCCGGCTGGAATGGAATTCCCAGAGCAGCTGGGGCTGCCCCTGGATCCCGGGAATGTCCGAGGAAAAGCTTGGAGCAGCCTGGAATGGCGGGAATTGTCCCCACCTCTGGAATTCCATGGGAATGTTCTCATGGATAGGGATGAGATCCACCCCCCCTCCCCTCCCCCATCATTCCAGGATCCCCTCAGCCGGAATTCCTGGAATTCCTGGAGCTTCCCATCCTCACCCAGCAATTCCTGGAATTCCCAAACCTTTTCCCGCATTTCCGGCTCCCGTTTTTCCCCCTCCAATCCCGAAATTCCCATTCCCAGGAATCTCCAACATCCCCCAGATGGTTCCGGAATTCCTGGAATTCCCAACATTCCCAAACCCTCCCCCCGAACTCGAGGATCCGGGATTTTCCCGCTATTCCCACCTGGAATTCCCCATTTCCCAAATCCACGGAATCTCATCCCAAAAAAAAACCCCAAAACCACGGATCGGCCTCTCCGAGCTTCTCCTGGAGAAATTCCAGGCGGGAAAGGATCGGATTCGGGCTCTTCCCATCCTCCCAAAATCCGGGAATGATCCAGCGGGAAGCGATTCCTGCTCCTCCTCCTCCTCCTCCTCCCTCTTCCCACAGCTCCGATTTTTCCCCTGGAAAATTCTGGGATGAGGAAGCGAATCCCAAAGATTCCGGGAGCGCGAGGGAAAAACATCGGGGGAAAAAAAAAAAGTGGGAATTCCGCGTCCCGGGAATGCTCATCCCGGAATTCCCCACGGGAAATCCCTCGGAAATTCCGTGGGAATTGTCCCTTTTTTTTTTATGGAAAATAAATCTGTGGGAATTCTGGAGGATCCCAGAGGATCCCAAAGGATTCCGGAGGATCCCAGAGGATTCCAGAGGATCCCAAAGGATTCCAGAGGAATCCATAAAAAAATCCTGGAGGAGGGAGAGGAGGAAAAGATCCCGGAATTTTTCGGGGGGGGGGTGGAAAAAATTACGGAATTCTCCGGATTTCTGTCGGAATTCCGGCCCTGGGAGAATTCCCGTTCATCCGGGAAAACGCGGATCCGGAAGAGGAGATTGGGAAAGGAGGAAGGAACTCCTGGGCTGAGAGGGGTGGGAATTCAGGATGGGGGAATTCCTTGGGATTTGGGAATTTGGGATGTGGGAATTTGGGATTTAGGAATTCTTTGGGATGTGGGAATTATTTGGGATTTGGGAATTGGGGATGGGGGAATTCTTTGGGATTTGGGAATTATTTGGGATGTGGGAGTTCAGGATGTGGGAATTCAGGATTTGGGAATTCTTTGGGATTTGGGAATTCTTTGGGATGTGGGAATTCTTTGGGATGTGGGAATTCTTTGGGATGTGGGAATTATTGGGGATGGAGGAATTATGGATGTGGGAATTTGGGACCTGGGAATTCTTTGGGATTTGGGAATTATTGGGGATTTGGGAATTATTTGGGATGGGGGAATTATGGATGCGGGAATTTGGGATGTGGGAATTCTTTGGGATGTTGGAATTATTTGGGATGTGGGAATTATTGGGGATTTGGGAATTATTGGAGATTTGGGAATTCTTTGGGATGTGGGAATTCAGGATGTGGGAATTATTTGGGATGGGGGAGTTTGGGATGTGGGAATTCTTTGGGATGGGGGAATTATTTGGGATTTGGGAATTCTTTGCGATTTGGGAATTCCTTGGGATTTGGGAATTCTTTGGGATGGGGGAGAGGAGCTGGGATGGGCAGCGGGAACGTGAGGCCAGGGAAGGACGGGAATGGGAACAACGGGAATGGGAACAAAAGGAGCCGGAGCCGCAGCCCCAAAAACGGGAGGGGAACCCCAAAAACCGGGATAGGGAACCCGAAAACCGGGAGAGAGACCCCAAAAACCGGGATGGGGAACCCCAAAAATGGGAAGGGAACCCCAAAAACCGGGATAGGGAACCCCAAAAACCAGGAGGGGAACCCAAAAGTGCGAAGGGAAACCTAAAACAGGAAAGGGGAAACCCCAAAATCAGCAGGGAGACCCCAAAATCAGGAGAGAAATCCCAAAACCGGGAGGGGGAACCCCAAAAATCAGCAGGGAGACCCCAAAACCAGGAGGGGGAACCCCAAAACCTGGGATAGGGAACCCAAAATCAGGAGAGAAACCCCAAAACCGGGAGGGGGAACCCCAAAAATCAACAGGGAGACCCCAAAACCAGGAGGGGGGACCCCAAAACCTGGGATAGGGAACCCAAAATCAGGAGAGAAACCCCAAAATCAGGAGAGAAACCCCAAAATCAGGAGCGGGAACCCCAAAAATCAGCAGGGAGACCCCAAAATCAGGAGGGGGAACCCCAAAATCAGGAGGGAGACCCCAAAACCGGGAGAGAGACCCCAAAATCAGGAGGGGACCCCAAACCCCACAACAGGACTGGAAACCCAATAACGCTGAAGCCCCAAAACCAGGATGGGGGGACCCCAAAACCCGGATGAGGACCCCACAGCCCCACAGGTGGTTGAAGACCCCAAAGTTCTGCAGCCCCACAGCCACACCAGACACCCCAAAAGCTTCAGCCCCATAACCAGACTGGAGACCCCATAACCAGGATGGAGACCCCAAAACCAGACTGGAGACCCCATAACCAGACTGGAGACCCCAAAACCAGACTGGAGACCCCAAAACCAGGATGGGAACCCCACAGTCCCACAGGTGGCTCAGAGACCCCACAGCCCCGCAGCCCCATAACCAGACCGGAGACCCCAAAAGCTTCAGCCCCACAGGTGGTTGAAGACCCCAGAGTTCTGCAGCCCCACAGATGAGCTGGAGACCCCACAGTTCTGCAGCCCCACAAGCAGCGAGGACACCCCACAGCCCCACAGCCCCATAACCAGGATGGAGACCCCATAACCCAGACAGGAACCCCACAAAGCTGCAGCCCCACAGGTGGCTCAGACACCCCACAGTTCTGCAGCCCCATAACCAGGCTGGAGACCCCATAACCAGGATGGGAACCCCACAGCCCCACAAGCAGACCAGGGACCCCATAACCAGGCTGGAAACCCCACAAAGCTGCAGCCCCACAGCTGAGCTGGACACCCCCAAAAGCTGCAGCCCCACAAGCAGACCGGACACCCCACAGTTCTGCAGCCCCAAAACCAGGATGGAGACCCCAAAACCATGATGGGAACCCCACAGCCCCACAGCTGAGCTGGACACCCCAAAAGCTTCAGCCCCACAGGTGGTTCAGAGACCCCAGAGTTCTGCAGCCCCAAAACCAGACTGGAGACCCCATAACCAGGCTGGGAACCCCACAAAGCTGCAGCCCCACAGATGGGATGGAGACCCCAGAGTTCTGCAGCCCCATAACCAGGCTGGAGACCCCATAACCACGACGTGAACCCCACAGAGCTGCAGCCCCACAGGTGGGCTGGAAACCCCAAAAGCTGCAACCCCATAACCGGGATGGAGACCCCACAGAGCTGCAGCCCCACAGGTGGTTCAGAGACCCCACAGCCCCGCAGCCCCAAAACCAGACCGGAGACCCCATAACCAGGCTGGGAGCCCCACAGAGCTGCAGCCCCACAACCGAGCTCAAGGCCCCACAGCCCCACAGGTGGCTCAGACACCCCACAGTTCTGCAGCCCCATAACCAGACCGGAGACCCCATAACCAGCATGGGAACCCCACAGAGCTGCAGCCCCACAACCGAGCTTGAGACCCCACAGCCCCACAGGTGGCTCAGACACCCCACAGCCCAGCAGCCCCATAACCAGACTGGAGACCCCATAACCCAGACAGGAACCCCACAAAGCTGCAGCCCCACAGGTGGCTCAGACACCCCACAGCCCTGCAGCCCCATAACCAGGCTGGAGACCCCATAACCATGATGTGAACCCCACAAAGCTGCAGCCCCACAGGTGGCTCAGACACCCCACAGCCCTGCAGCCCCAAAACCAGGCTGGAAACCCCACAAAGCTGCAGCCCCATAACTGGGCTGGAGACCCCACAGTTCTGCAGTCCCATAACCAGGCTGGAGACCCCATAACCAGGCTGGGAACCCCACAGAGCTGCAGCCCCACAGATGGGCTGGAGACCCCAGAGTTCTGCAGCCCCATAACCAGGCTGGAGACCCCACAGAGCTGCAGCCCCACAGCCGAGCTCGAGGCCCCGCAGCCCCACAGGTGGCTCGGAGACCCCACAGGTGGCCCTGATCCCCCCACACCTGAGCGCTCCCCCCATCCCAGCCGCAGCTCCGCCAGTGCCGCATCCAGCGGGGCCGCGGGGATCGCCCGCCCCTGCTCCCGCCCTCCCCGGCCGCTCCCGCCGCTGGCCCCGTGCCCGGCCCGGGGTCCCGGGGACCATCCCGGGGTCCATCCCGGGGTCCCGGTGCCCATCCCGGGGTCCCGGTGCCCATCCCGGTGCCCATCCCGGGGTCCCGGGGTCCATCCCGGGGACCATCCCGGGGTCCCGGTGCCCATCCTGGGGTCCCGGTGCCCATCCCGGTGCCCGTCCCGGGGTCCCGGTGTTCATCCCGGGGTCCCGGTGTTCATCCTGGGGTCCCGGTGCCCATCCCGGTGCCCCTCCCGGGATCCCGCTGCCCATCCCGCTATCCTGGTACCCATCCCGGTGCCCATCCCGCTATCCTGGTACCCATCCCGCTATCCCTCCGCCCCTCCCGCCGCCCCTCCCGCTGTCCCGCCGCCCTTCCCGTTGTCCCGCCGCCCCTCCCGCTGTCCCGCCGTCCCCGCTCACCCTTGACGGCCTCTCCCCGGTTGAGCTGGATCTCTCCCTCGCCCTGCGGCGCGTAGCTCTTCACCACGATGAACTTGCGGCCGGGCACGGCGCTGTAAAGCTTCCGCTTGGGCCCGCGCAGCGGAGCGGGAGCGGCGCGGGGCGCGGGCTCCGCACCGGGGCCGCCGGGGGGGGGCCCGGCGGGGCCACCGGGGCTGTAAACGAACACGTAGGTGACGGTGCTGACGGGCGGCGCCTCTCGGCTCGCCCCGCCGCGCCCCGCGGCTTGCGCCATGACCGGGGATGGAGATGTCGGGGAAGGGAGGGGGGAGAAGCCCCCGCGGGGCTCAGCGCGGCCCCGGCGGTGCCGCGGAGGTCGGAGCGGCACCGGCTGCGGGGCGGGCGCCGCTCGCCACCGCCGGTTCCTCCATGGCGCAGCAGCGGCGCCGCCCGGGCCGCGCTCCGCTCCGCTCCCTCCGGCGCACCATGGCCCGGGGCAGGTGGGGCCCGAGCCCGCGGCTCCTCCCCCGGCGGGCGGGGACGGGGACGGTGCCGGACCGGCCGCCCCCGCTGGCGCCGCCGCCCCCGCTGGCGGCGCGGGCGCGACCCCGCTGGTGGTGCCGGGGGTGGGGTGGGGATGGGGGTGATGCCGGTCCTCGTTCTCATCCTCATCCTCCTCATCCCCATCCTCATCCTCATTCCAATCCTCATCCTCATCCCGTCCTCATCCTCATCCTGATCCCCATCCTCATCCCGATCCCGGTGCCGGTCCTAGAGCTGATCCCCGTCCTCATCCTCATCCCCATCCCCATCCTCATCCCGGTGCGGGTCGATCCCTGTCCTCATCCTCATCCCAATCCCGGTCCCTCATCCTCATCCCCGTCCTCATCCTCATCCCGATCCCAGTCCCGGTGCCGGTCCCGGGGTTGATCCCCCTCACCATCCTCATCCTCATCCCCATTCCCGGTACGCACCCTCATCCCAGTCCCAGTCCCGGTCCCGGTCCCAATCCCTGTCCCGGTCCCAATCCTGATCCCAATCCCAATCCCAATCCCAATCCCGGTCCCAAACCCAATCCCGATCCCGATCCCGATCCCGATCCCGATCCCGGTCCCGGTCCCAGCGCGGCGGGGCCCGCCCGGAGCTGCCCCCTGGCGGCCGCTGCCGGCGCTGCCCCAGGGAGAGAGCGGGAATGGGAATGGGAATGGGAATGGGAATGGGAATGGGAATGGGGATGGGGATGGGAATGGGAATGGGAATGGGATCAGGAATGGGAATGGGGATGGGAATGGGGATGGGAATGGGATGGGAATGGGATGGGAATGGGAATGGGAATGGGAACAGGGAATGGGAATGGGGAATGGGAATGGGAATGGGAATGGGAATGGGAATGGGAATGGGAATGGGGATGGGGATGGGAACGGGAATGGGAATGGGGATGGGAACGGGAATGGGGATGGGAATGGGATCAGGAATGGGAATGGAGACAGGAATGGGAGTGGGAATGGGAATGGGGATGGGAATGGGAATGGGGATGGGAACGGGGATGAGAACGGGTGTGGGAATGGGTGTGGGAATGGGATCAGGATCAGGATCGGCTGTGGCAGCAAGATCGGGATGAGAGTGAGATCCCAAGAGTGGGATGGGGTGTGGGATCAGGATCACGATCAGGATCGGGATCAGGTGTGGGATCGGGATCAGGATCAGGATCAGGTGTGGGATCGGGATCAGGATCAGGATCAGGTGTGGGATCGGGATCAGGATCAGGATCAGGTGTGGGATCACGATCAGGGTTGGGATCAGGTGTGGGATCGGGATCAGGATCGGGATCAGCATTCCCATTCCCATTCCCATTCCTGTCTCCATTCCCATTCCTGATCCCATCCCCATTCCCGTTCCCATCCCCATTCCCATTCCCGATCCCATCCCCATTCCCATCCCCACCCCCATCCCCATCCCATCCCCATTCCCATTCCCATCCCCATTCCCATTTCCCATTCCCCACTCCCACTCCCATCCCCACCCCCATTCCCATCCCCATTCCCATTCCCATTCCCATTCCCATTCCCATTCCCATTCCCATTCCCATTTCCCATTCCCATTCCCATCCCCTCTCCCTACCTGACTTTCCCTCTCCCTCCTCTCCTCGTCGCCGTCTCTCCCTCTCTCTCCTCCCGGACCCTCTGCAGCGACGGCGAGCGGCTCTGAGCCCCCCGGGAGGCGCTCCCGGATCCCATCCCGTCTCCGGCCGGAATTCCCGCCGCCGCTTCCCGCATCTGGAGCAGGAGCTGGGGCGGGAGGCTGCGGAGCGAGGGCACCGGGGAATGCGCCGGACGAGGCTCGGCCTTCAGGTTGTTGTCGCTGGCCGAGCGCTGAAGGAGGCGCGGGGAGGCCAGGCCGCCCGGCAGGAGCAGCCGGCGGCGCTTGGTGTAGCTGGGAGTTTCTCGGAAAGGCACTGGGAAAGGGAAAAAAAAACCGGGAATGTGGGGTTAGGTGGGAATTGAAGGGGTGGAAAATCTGGGAATGTCAGGGTTAGGTGTTGAGGGTTGTGGGAAAAGGTGGAAGAGGGTGGAGGAGAAGGTTGGGAATGGGAATGGGTGGAGAAGGTTGGGAGTTTCCGGGAAAGGCACTGGGAAAGGGGAAAAAGACCGGGAATGGCGGGGTTAGGTGGGAATTGAAGGGGCGGAAAATCGGGAATGTGGGGTTAGGTGGGAATTAGAGCACAGGAAAATTGGGAATCTTGGATTAGGTGTTGGAAATGCAGCTCTGGGAAAAGGTGGAAGAGGGTGGAGGAAAAGGTTGGGAATGGGTGGAGAAGGTTGTGAGTTTCCGGGAAAGGCACTGGGAGGGGAAAAAAAATGGGAATGTTTGGGTTAGGTGGGAATTGAAGGGGTGGAAAGTCGGGAATGTGGGGTTAGCTGAGAGTCAAAGGGGTGGAAAATCGGGAATATGGGATTGGGTGTTGAGGGTTGTGGGAAAAGGTGGAGGAGGGTGGAGGAAAAGGTTGGGAATGGGTTGAGAAGGTTGGGATTTTCTTGGAAAGGCACTGGGAGGGAAAAAAATGGGAATGTTGGGGTTAGGTGGGAGTTGAAGGGGTGGAAAGTTGGGAATATGGGGTTAGGTGGGAGTCGAAGCACAGAATAAATGGGAATATGGGAATTTTTGGTTATGGTTGTGGAAAAAGGTGGAAAAGGGTGGAGGAAAAGGTTGGGAATGGGTGGAAAAGGTTGGGATTTTCTTGGAAAGGCACTGGGAAGGGAAAAAAAATGGGAATGTCAAGGTTAGGTGGGAGTTGAAGGGGTGGAAAATCGGGAATGTGGGGTTAGGTGGGAATTGAAGGCCCAAAAAATTGGGAAAACGGGATTAGGTGGAATTCAAAGCGATGAAAAAAACGGGAATATGGGGTTGGGTGTTGAGGATGGAAGAGGGTGGAGGAAAAGGTTGGGAATGGGAATGGGAATGGGTTGGGAAAGTTGGGAGATTGGGAAAAAAACGGGAATGTTTGGGGATAGGTGGGAATTGAAGGCCCAAAAAATTGGGAATGTTGGGATGAGGTGTCGGAAATGCGGCTGCAGGAAAAGGTGGAAGAGGGTGGAGGAAAAGGTTGGGAATTCCTGTGGAAATGGATTGGGAATGCTCTCCATCCTCTCCCGGGAATCCAAGCATGGATCAGCACCGGGAAGGGCTCGGAATCGGCATCTCGGGAAGCTCCGATGGAGCCAACCGGGAGAATTCCCGACAATCCGGCTGCTTCCGGGATGGACAATTCCATGAATCTCCTATTCCAAGTGCTCATTCCAGAGCTCCAGGAATATCCAAGAGAAAAGGTGGGAAAATCCAAGGTGTGGAAGAAATCAAATCTCCCTGCCCTGAATTCCCTCTCAATCCTCGGGAATTCCGGGAAAATCCACCTGGAATTCCCATTCCGGCTCCACAGAGGGACCAGGAGTGGAATCCCCATCCCGGAGGGAATTCCAGAGGAATTTTGGGATGAGGATCGATGGTGGCTTTGGAAGTGCTGGGAATCCTTGGATTCAACGTCTCGAAGGATTTTTCCAGCCTGAAGAATTCCATGATCCGGATTTTCCGGAAAGGGAAGAAGTTCGGTCCTGGGGTTCCTCCACTCCCAAATTCCAGGAAAATTTTCCAGGGATTTTTTGTTTCCTGAGCTCCTTCCCATCCCTAAAATTTGGCTCCAGCGGGAAATCCGGGATCGGCCACATCCGGCCCATTCCCGGCGCCAAAACATCAGGAAAAACACGGATGGGAATAGGAGGAGAGGGAATTCCAAGCCCTGTGGATCCCGGATATTCCCAGAGCCGCCATTCCGAGGCCACATTCCGGTGAATCCCGAGGATTCTCCGAGACCATCGGGAAAAGGAAAATCCCCGGGATCGGGAAGGAGCCGAACGCTCGGAATATTTTCCCGAGGTTCAAAGTCCGAGGATTTCAGGCTCCTGGAAGTTTTCCCGTTGCCGCGGCAACGCCGGGTGTTCCTTCTCCCGGGAGTTCCAACCTCGGAGCCGGGAATTTCTCCCGGATTTATCGGCACCTCCGGCACTGGACGCCCACATCCCGGCATTCCCGAGGGGAAAACCGGAGAAAATGATGGAATTCCGGAGCCAGAGGGGTTGGAGAATCCCACCAGGGTCATCCCAAGGGAAAATTGGGTCAAAATCATGGAATTTTGGAGCCAGAGGGGTTGGAGAATCCCACCAGGGTCATCCAGATGGGAAATTGGGTCAAAATGATGGAATTCTGAAGACTTTAGGGGTTGGAAATTTCCATCAGGGACATCCTGATGGGAAATGAGGTCAAAATCATGGAATTCTGGAGCCAGAGAGGTTGGGAATTTCTATCAGGGCCATCCTGATGGGAAACTGAGTCAAAATGATGGAATTCCAGAGCCAGAGGGGTTGGAGAATCCCACCAAGTCCATTCCAGTGGGAAAGTTGGGTCAAAATTATGGAATTCTGGAGCCAGAGGGGTTGGAAATTTCCATCAGGGACATCCTGATGGGAAACTGAGTCAAAATGATGGAATTCCGGAGCCAGAGGGGTTGGAGAATCCCACCAGGGTCATCCCGATGGGAAATTGGGTCAAAATGATGGAATTCTGGAGCCAGAGGGGTTGAAAGGTTCCACCAGGGTCATCCCGATGGAAAAATGGATAAAAATGATGGAATTCTGGAGCCAGAGGGGTTGAAAGGTTCCATCAGGGCTATCCCGATGGGAAATGGGGTCAAAATGATGGAATTTTGGAGCCAGAAGAATCGGAAAGTTCCACCTGAGCCATCCCAAGGGAAATTTGGGTCAAAATGATGGAATTCCAGAGACAGTGGGGTTGGAAGGACCCAGCAAGGTCACCCCAATGGAAAAATGGATCAAAAATATGGAATTCTGGGGACTTTAGAGGTTGGAGAATCCCACCAGTGTCATCCCAATGGGAAATTGGGTCAAAATGATGGAATTCTGGAGCCAGAGGGGTTAGAAAGCCCAACCATGGCCATCCTGATGGGAAACTGAGTCAAAATGATGGAATTTTGGAGCCAGAGGGGTTGGAAATTTCCACCAGGGTCATCCCGATGGGAAATGGGGTCAAAATGATGGAATTTTGGAGCCAGAAGAATCGGAAAGTTCCACCTGGGCCATCCCAAGGGAAATTTGGGTCAAAATGATGGAATTCCAAAGACTTTAGGGGTTGGAGAATCCCACCAGGGTCATCCCGATGGGAAGGCGGGGAAGGAGCTGGGAATGGCCCAGAGGGGAAAAGGGAAAAAGTGTTTTCCAAACTGGAGAATTCCCAGATTGGAGAATTCCCACATTTCCCAAACTGGAGAATTCCCAGATTGGAGAATTCCTACATTTTCCAGACTGGAGAATTCCCAGACCGGAGAATTCCCACATTTTCCAGATTGGAGAATTCCCAGACCGGAGAATTCCCACATTTCCCAAACTGGAGAATTCCCATGGAATGTCCTGAACTGGAGAATTCCCACATTTCCCAGACTGGAGAATTCCCAGGATATTTCCTGAACCGGAGAATTCCCACATTTCCCAGATCAGAGAATTCCCAGGGAATTTCCCAGACTGGAGAATTCCCACATTTCCCAAACTGGAGAATTCCCATGGAATTTCCCAGATCAGAGAATTCCCAGGATATTTCCCAAACCGGAGAATTCTCATGGAATCTCCCAGACTGAAGAATTCCCACATTTCCCAGACTGAAGAATTCCCATGGAATTTCCCAGACTGGAAAATTCCCACATTTCCCAGACTGGAGAATTCCCACATTTCCCAGACTGGAGAATTCCCACATTTCCCAGACTGAAGAATTCCCATGGAATGTCCTGAACTGGAGAATTCCCACATTTCCCAGATCAGAGAATTCCCACATTTCCCAGACTGGAGAATTCCCACATTTCCCAAACTGGAGAATTCCCATGGAATTTCCCAGATCAGAGAATTCCCAGGATATTTCCCAAACCGGAGAATTCCCACATTTCCCAGACCGGAGAATTCCCAGGATATTTCCCAAACCAGAGAATTCTCATGGAATCTCCCAGACTGAAGAATTCCCACATTTCCAAGACTGAAGAAATTCCCACATTTCCCAGACTGGAGAATTCCCATGGAATTTCCCAAATTGAAGAATTCCCACATTTCCCAGACTGGAGAATTCCCATGGAATTTCCCAAACTGAAGAATTCCCACATTTCCCAAACTGGAGAATTCCCATGGAATTTCCCAGATCAGAGAATTCCCATGATATTTCCCAGACCGGAGAATTCCCAGGATATTTCCCAAACCAGAGAATTCTCATGGAATCTCCCAGACTGAAGAATTCCCACATTTCCCAGACTGGACAATTCCCATGGAATCTCCCAGAGTGGAAAATTCCCAGGGCATTTCCTGAACTGGAGAATTCCCACATTTCCCAGACGGGAGAATTCCCACATTTTCCAGACTGGAGAATTCCCATGGAATCTCCCAGACTGGAGAATTCCCAGGGCATTTTCCAGACTGGAAAATTCCCAGACTGGAGAATTCCCAGACTGGAGAATTCCCACATTTCCCAGACTGGAGAATTCCCACATTTCCCAGACTGGAGAATTCCCATGGAATGTCCTGAACTGGAGAATTCCCACATTTCCCAGACTGGAGAATTCCCAGGATATTTCCTGAACCGGAGAATTCCCACATTTCCCAGACTGAACAGGAAGTTCCAGCTCTACCCAAGGCTCCAGATCCCGAAAAAAACCTGGATGAGCCTGGAATTCCCCTGGAATTCTCCCGCCCTTCCTCCCCCTGCTCTGGGATCACCAAATCCCACCCCGAGCCTGCAATTCCCACCGGGAATCCCACGGGAAGAGCTCCATTCCCACCCCAATCCCAACAAATTCCCTCTTTTGCCATTCCTTATTCCCAGAAAACCCCGGGATAAGGACACTCGGCTCCTCCCTGAATTCCAAACCCAATTTCCAAACCCCGGGAAGCTCCCGGCGGGACCAGCTGGACCCGCTGGGATCGGAATTAGTTTGGAATTCTTCCCTGACCTATTTTATCCGGAGCTGATTCCCGACAGCTTTTCCTGCTTTTTTTGGGAATTTTTCCAAGGAAAATCACGGAGCCGCTCGGCGCCAGGTGCGGATTCCAACCGAGGGGAATTTAGGTCGGGATTTTGGAGGTCGTTCATTCCCAAACTTTTTTTTTTGTCTTGGATTAATTCCGTGACCTTGCGGGCAAAGGAATTCTCAGGCTCTTCCCAAAAAAATCCTTTCCCGGTTTTTCTATCCCCACCCCAAATTCCCGGTTTTGGATATCGGGAATAAGGAACTGGGAAAGGAAAAAAAATTGGGATAAAGGATTTTTGTGAATTCCCTAAGAAGCGATCCCTGTTTTCCTTCATTTCAACATTTTCATGGAATTCCGGGAATTCCGATTCCTTCAATCCCATCCAATCCCTCCCAGCCTGCCCCAACCTTGGGGATGGAATTCCAGGGATCCGGGAGCAGCCACAGGGAATTTTCTGGGAATTCTGTGCCAGGCAGGAATTTTTTTTCCCGGAATTCTTTTTCCAGCTGCTGATCCCATGCTGACTCCATGCCGGGAATTCCCATCGCCCCCTCCACCGGCACCTCCGGATCCGGGAATTCCTCAGGATAATCCAAGGAAACTCCACAAGTGGGGATTTGATTCCTGATCCATTTTTCCCCTGGAATTTCTCCCAAGGGAAAGCAGATCCGAAGCACCAAAATTCCCAAAATATTCCTTAAAAAACCCCGAATCCAACCAGAACCACCCCGGCTTTGCTCCTATTCCCAGAGGATTTTCCCTCCTCGCCCCAAATCCCAGGATTTTGGGAATGAAATCCCTCAGAGACGCGAAAAATCGGGATTTTACAGCGGAGCCTTTCCAGGATAATTCCAGAGTTTGGGAATGTCGGCCCGGCCGGGAAAACCGGAATCCCACGGGAATCTCTCGGACATTTCCAAGATCCAAAGCAGCTGCAGCTTCCGTGGATGCAACACCGGGAAAATCCACGGATACAACACCGGGAAAAATCCGGGAAAAATCCAGGAAAACCCCCCCAATCCATCCCTGGGATCCACAGGGAAAAAAAAAAAACGGGAAAACCGGGAAAACCGGGAAAAATCCAACTCACCGACATCGGATTCTTTGTGGGTTTTGATGATTTCCGCCAGCTCGAAATTCCCTGCGATGATGGCCACCTGGAAAAGAGCCGGAAAACCGGGATGAACCGCTCCGGAGCTTCCATATGGATGGGAGCAGCTGCTTTCCATGGAAAGCCAAGGATTCCGCAGCCTCGGATCATCCGGGAATTCCGGGACAGAGTTTGGGGAGGGTTTGGGTGGCCCCGGCTTGGGGATGATCCCTGTTCCCTGGAATTCCCGGATTCCGGCTGGGAATTGATCCCTAAAGCCCGGAATGTTCCCGTGGTGTTGGGTTTGGGGGAAAATCCTGGGATTTTTAAGAGGTTTGGGATCGGCCGCTCCAGCTGGATTTGGTGTTGGTTTGGGGGCGGCGGATGAAGGGTTTGGGAACTTTTCCAGGGATTGGGAATGTCCTGGGAAGCCTCTTCCTGATGGGAGGGGGTTTTCCAGCTCCCAAATTCCCAAGTTTCCAAATCCTCAAATCCTCAATTCCCCGAATCCCAAAGTGCCCAAATCCCAAAATTCCTCATTCTCCAAGTCCCTAAATTCTCAGATCCCCAATTCCTCAAATCCCTGAATCCTGAAGTCTCAAAATTCCCAAATTCTCAAATCCTCAAATCCTTAAAATGCCAAATCCCAAAGTCCCCAAGTCCCTAAATTCCCAAGTCCCCACACCCTCAAATCCCAAAATTCCTAAAATCCCCAAATTCCTAATTCCTCAAATCCCCAAATCCTGAAGTTTTCAATTCCCCAAATCCCCAAATTCCCAAATCCCCAAATCCCTCATTCTCCAGTCCCCAAATCCTTAAATCCCCAATTCCCCAGATCCCAAAATTCCCCCAATCCCTAAATCCTCAATTCCCCAATTCCCCAAATCCCCAAATCCCCAAATCCCTAAATCCTTAAATCCCCAAATCCCCAAGTGCCCAAATCTCCAAATCCCCAAATTCCCAAATCTTCTCAGGATTCTGCCCTTTTTCCAAGGATTCTGCTCCTTTTCCAAGGATTCTGTTCCTTTTCCCAGGATTCTGCTCCTTTTCTGAGGATTCTGCCTCTTCTCCAAGTATTTTTCCCCTTTTTCCAAGGATTCTGCTCCTTTTCCCAAGGATTCTCCTCCTTTTTCCAAGGATTTTGCTCCTTTTCCAGGGATTCTGCCCCTTTTCCAAGAATTCTGTTCCTTTTCCCAGGATTTTGTGCCCCTTCTCCAAGGATTCTGCCCCTTTTCCCAAGGATTCTGCCCCTTTTCCCAAGGATTCTGCCCCTTTTCCCAGGATTCTGTTCCTTTCCCAAGGATTTTTCCCCTTTTCCCAAGGTTTTTTCCCCTTTTCCAAGGATTCTACCCCATTTCCCAAGGATTTTGCCCATTTTCTAAGCATTCTGCCCCTTTTCCAAGGATTCTGCCCCTTTTCCATGGATTCCCCTCCATCCCAACCATCCCCATCCCAAAAACCCCCACCAACTTCCCCTTCCCACCTCCGTATCCCACAAAACCCCCACATTCCCATCCTTTTCCCGGAATTCCATGGGAATTCCCATGGGAATTCCCGGGAATTCTGCTCACCTGGAACGCCGTCTGGCTGTTGTAATTCCGGATTTCCTTGCTGGCTCCTCGGAAGAGGAGAACCCGGGCACAGCTTTCCTGGGAATGAAAAAAAAAAAACCAGGAAAAACGGGGAATTAGACCAGGATTGGGAGAAATGGATCCGGAAAATTCTTTGGGAAGAGGGAGGATGAGAATTCCCTAAGGATTCGGTGTTCCCGACCCTAAAGGGAGCAAGTTATGGAATCATGGAATTCCGTGATTCGGTTGGAAGGAATATTTGGGATCATCCAGATCCAAATTCCAAGGATTGTGCCCCTTTTCCAAGGATTCTCTCCATTCTCCCAAGATTCTGCCCCTTTTCCAAGGATTCTGCCCCTTTTCCCAAGATTCTCCCCCTTTTCCCAGGATTCTGCCCCTTTTCCAAGGATTCTCTCCCTTTTCCAAGGATTCTCTCCCTTTTCCAAGGATTCTGCTCCTTTTCCAAGGATTCTGCTCCTTCTTCAAGGATTCTGCCCCTTTTTCCCAGGATTCTGCCCTTTTCCCAAGGATTCTCTCCCTTTTCCAAGGATTCTGCTCCTTTTCCCAAGGATTTTTCCCCTTTTCCAAGGATTCTCTCCATTCTCCCAGGATTCTGCCCCTTCTCCAAGGATTCTGCCCCTTTTCCCAAGATTATCCCCCTTTTCCCAGGATTCTGCCCCTTTTTCCAAGGATTCTGCCCCTTTTTCCAAGGATTTTTCCCCTTTTCCAAGGATTCTACTCCTTTCCCAAGGATTCTGCCTCTTTTTCCAAGGATTCTGCCCCTTTTCCAAGGATTTTTCCCCTTTTCCAAGGATTCTGCCCCTTTTCCAAGGATTCTCTCCGTTCTCCCAAGAATCTGCTCCTTTTCCCAAGGATTCTGCTCCTTTTTCCAAGGATTCTGCTCCTTGTCCAAGGATTCTGCTCCTTCTTCAAGGATTCTGCCCCTTTTTCCCAGGATTCTGCCCTTTTCCCAAGATTATCCCCCTTTTCCCAGGATTCTGCCCCTTTTTCCAAGGATTCTGCTCCTCCCATGGGAATCCAAGGGATGAAACCCTGGAATGTTCCCTTGGGAAATCCCAAACCCGGCTGGGACAGGAACGGGAACGGCCTCATCCCAGGCCAGGGATGGATTCCCCCTCTGGATTTGGGAATGTTGATCCAGGAGATTCCCAGGGTGGTGTCGCCTCCCCCGTGATGTCCCTGTCCCTGTCCCTGTCCCATCCCATCAATCCCAACAATCCTATGGATCCCAACAATCCCATGGATCCCATCCCATCAATCCCATCCCATCAATCCCATCCCATCAATCCCATTGATCCCATGGATCCCATCCCATTCCATTCATCCTACGGATCCCATCAATCCCATGGATCCCATCAATCTGATCAATCCCATCCCATCAATCCCATTGATCCCACTGATCCCATGGATCCCATCCCATTCCACGGATCCCATCAATCCCATCAATCCAAACAATCCCATCAATCCCATCGATCCCATCGGTCCCATTGATCCCATCCATCCATCCCATCAACCCCATCTCATCCTAATAATCCCATCCCATGGATCCCATGGATCCAATCCCATCCCATTGATCCCATGGATCCCATTGATCCCATGGATCCCATCAATCCAATCAATCCCATCCCATCAATGCCATGGATCCCATGGATCTCATGGATCCCATCAATCCCATTGATCCCACGGATCTTATCCCATTCCATTGATCCCATTGATCCCATCAATCCAATCAATCCCATCCCATCAACCCCATCTCATCCCAATAATCCCATCCCATGGACCCCATGGATCCCATGGATCCCATCCCATTCCATTCATCCTACGGATCCCATCAATCCCATGGATCCCATCAATCTGATCAATCCCATCCCATCAATCCCATTGATCCCACTGATCCCATGGATCCCATCCCATTCCACGGATCCCATCAATCCCATCAATCCAAACAATCCCATCAATCCCATCGATCCCATCGGTCCCATTGATCCCATCCATCCATCCCATCAACCCCATCTCATCCTAATAATCCCATCCCATGGATCCCATGGATCCAATCCCATCCCATTGATCCCATGGATCCCATTGATCCCATGGATCCCATCAATCCAATCAATCCCATCCCATCAATGCCATGGATCCCATGGATCTCATGGATCCCATCAATCCCATTGATCCCACGGATCTTATCCCATTCCATTGATCCCATTGATCCCATCAATCCAATCAATCCCATCCCATCAACCCCTTCTCATCCCAATAATCCCATCCCATGGACCCCATGGATCCCATGGATCCCATCCCACCCCATCCCATCAATCCCATCCCATCCCATGGATCCCAGCAATCCTATGGATCCCATCCCATCCATCCCATCAGTTCCATGGATCCCACCAATCCCATCAATCCCATGGATCCCATTGATCCCATAGATCTCGTGGATCCCACCCCATCAATCCCATCCATCCCATGGATCCTGTTGATCCCATGGATCCCATGGATCCCATCCCACCAATCCCACAGATCACACTGATCCCATTGATCCCATAGATCTCGTGGATCCCATCCCATCCCACCAATCCCATTGATCCCATGGATCCCATCCCACCAATCCCACAGATCCCAATGATCCCACCAATCCCTTCGATCCCATAGATCCCATGGATCCCATGGATCCCATCCCACCAATCCCCCGCATCCCGCCGATGATCCCACGGATCCCGGGATTCCCGGGATTCCCACCTGGTTGTAGAGGGCGCAGAGGTGCAGGGCGGTGTTTCCCGAGGCGTTCTGCGCTGCCATGTCGGCCCCGTAGAACAGGAGATGCTCCAGGTGCTGCACGTGTCCATAGCGACACGCCTGCTCCGGAAAACCGGGAAAAAACGGGGAAAAACGGGAAAAAAACGGGAAAAAAACGGGAAAAAACGGGAAAAAACGGGAAAAAAAGGGAAAAAAAGGGAAAAAAAAGGAAAAAAAACGGGAATCAGGGAGAGGCCAGAACGGGAAAAATTCCCCCCGAAATGAAAAAATTAAATAAAAAATCTCCTGCTGGATCCAGCTTTGGAAAGTTGGAATTCCGTGGGAATGGAATTATGGAATTCCACCTGGATCCCATCCGTGAGCAGCAGGAGAAGCCAACCCTCAGCCCCAAGGGATGGAACCACCCCACCCATGAGCACCAGGAGAACGTTCCCAGGGCTGGATCCCGTCCCTCTGGATCCCATTCCGCCTGCTGGATCTCCATCAATGGCCACCAGGAGAACATTCCCACGCCTGGATCCCACCCCTCTGGATCCCACCTGCTGGATCTCCTGCCAGCCCCACCCATGGCCACCAGGACAACATTCCCAAGGAGCACCAAGAGAACATTCACAGAATCCAACCCTCAATCCCAGAGATGGAACCACTCCATCCATGAGCACCAGGAGAACATTCCCATCCCAGAAGATTCCACCTGCTGGATCTCCTGTCAGCCCCACCCATGGCCACCAGGAGAACATTCCCAGAATCCAACCCCAGGTATGGAACCACCCAATCCATGAGCACCAGGAGAACATTCCTGCACCTGGATCCCATCCCTGCAAATCCTGTCCCACCTGCTGGATCTCCATCCATGAGCACCAGGAGAACATTCCCAAGGAGCACCAAGAGAACATTCCCAGGGCTGGATCCCATTCCAGCAGATCCCACCTGGTGGATCTCCACCCATGGCCACCAGGAGAACATTCCCACCTGGTGGATCTCCTGCCAGCCCCACCCATGGCCACCAGGAGAACATTCCCAGAATCCAACACTCAACCCCAAGGATGGAACCATCCAATCCATGGCCACCAGGAGAACATTCCCACCCCTCTGGATCCCAGCTGGTGGATCTCCTGCCAGCCCCACCCATGGCCACCAGGAGAACATTCCCATCCCAGCAGGTCCCACCTGGTGGATCTCCTGCCAGCCCCACCCAGCAGATCCCACCTGGTGGATCTCCATCCATGAGCACCAGGAGAACATTCCCACCCCAGCAGATCCCACCTGCTGGATCTCCTGCCAGCCCCACCAGGAGAACATTCCCACCTGGTGGATCTCCTGCCAGCCCCACCCATGGCCACCAGGACAACATTCCCAGAATCCAACCCCAGGTATGGAACCACCCAATCCATGAGCACCAGGAGAACATTCCCATCCCAGCAGGTCCCACCTGCTGGATCTCCTGCCAGCCCCACCCATGGCCACCAGGAGAACATTCCCAAGGAGCACCAAGAGAACAATCCCAGAATCCAACCCTCAATCCCAAGGATGAAACCATCCAATCCATAAGCACCAGGAGAACATTCCTGCACCTGGATCCCATCCCTGCAAATCCTGTCCCACCTGCTGGATCTCCATCCATGAGCACCAGGAGAACATTCCCACCTGGTGGACCTCCTGCCAGCCCCACCAGGAGAAGATTCCCACCTGCTGGATCTCCACCCATGGCCACCAGGAGAAAATTCCCACCTGATGGATCTCCTGCCAGCCCAACCAGGAGAACATTCCCACCTGGTGGATCTCCTGCCATCCCATCCCAGCAGGTCCCACCTGGTGGATCTCCTGCCAGCCCCACCCATGGCCACCAGGAGAACCTTCCCATCCCAGCAGGTCCCACCTGGTGGATCTCCTGCCAGCCCCATCCATGAGCACCAGGAGAAGATTCCCACCTGGTGGATCTCCTGCCAGCCCCACCCAGCAGATGCCACCTGGTGGATCTCCTGCCAGCCCCATCCATGAGCACCAGGAGAACATTCCCACCTGGTGGATCTCCACCCATGACCACCAGGAGAAGATTCCCACCTGCTGGATCTCCTGCCATCCCATCCCAGCAGGTCCCACCTGGTGGATCTCCTGCCAGCCCCACCAGGAGAAGATTCCCACCTGCTGGATCTCCTGCCATCCCATCCCAGCAGGTCCCACCTGGTGGATGTCCTGCCATCCCATCCCAGCAGGTCCCACCTGGTGGATCTCCGTCCATGAGTGCCAGGAGAACATTCCTATCCTAGCAGATCCCACCTGCTGGATCTCCGTCAATGGCCACCAGGAGAAGATTCCCACCTGCTGGATCTCCTGCCAGCCCCATCCATGAACACCAGGAGAACATTCCCATCCCAGAAGATCCCACCTGCTGGATCTCCATCAATGGCCACCAGGAGAACATTCCCATCCCATCAGGTCCCACCTGGTGGATCTCCTGCCAGCCCCATCCATGAACACCAGGAGAACATTCCCATCCCAGAAGATCCCACCTGGTGGATCTCCTGCCAGCCCCACCCATGGCCACCAGGAGAATATTCCCACCTGGTGTATCTCCTGCCAGCCCCACCAGGAGAAGATTCCCACCTGGTGGATCTCCTGCCATCCCATCCCAGCAGGTCCCACCTGCTGGATCTCCTGCCATCCCATCCCAGCAGGTCCAACCTGGTGGATCTCCTGCCAGCCCCACCAGGAGAAGATTCCCACCTGGTGGATCTCCTGCCATCCCATCCCAGAAGATCCCACCTGGTGGATCTCCTGCCAGCCCCATCCATGAACACCAGGAGAACATTCCCATCCCAGCAGGTCCCACCTGGTGGATCTCCTTCCAGCCCCATCCATGAACACCAGGAGAACATTCCCACCTGGTGGATCTCCTGCCATCCCACCCCATCAGGTCCCACCTGGTGGATCTCCTGCCAGCCCCACCAGGAGAAGATTCCCACCTGGTAGATCTCCTGCCATCCCATTCCAGAAGATCCCACCTGGTGGATCTCCTGCCAGCCCCATCCATGAACACCAGGAGAACATTCCCATCCCAGCAGGTCCCACCTGCTGGATCTCCACCCATGGCCACCAGGAGAACATTCCCACCTGGTGGATCTCCTGCCATCCCATCCCAGCAGGTCCCACCTGGTGGATCTCCTGCCAGCCCAACCAGGAGAACATTCCCACCTGGTGGATCTCCTGCCAGCCGTTCTCGTCCAGGCAGCCCAGGCGCGCTCTCTCGTGCAGCAGCAGCTCGCAGCAGTAGGGGTCTCCTCCCACCAGGGCGCTGTGGTAGAGCGGGGTCAGCCCCCGGCTGTCCCGGTAATCCGGGGACGCCCCCAGGTCCAGCAGAGTCTGCCCGGAAAAACGGGAAAAGCCGGGAAAAATTCCCAATGGGGGTGAGGAAATGGGGAGAGGGAATGGGGAGGGAAAAAATGAGGGAGGGGAAAAAGGAGGAGAGGGAAATCTGGGAATGGGGAGGGGAAAAGGAGGGAAAAAAGGAGGGAAGAATAGAAGGGAAAAAAGAGGGGAAAAGGAGGGAAAAGGAGGGAAGAATGGAAGGAAAAAATGAGGGAAAAAGGAGGGAAAAAGGAGGGAAAAGGAGGGAAAAAAAGAGGGAGGGGAAAAAGGAGGAAAGGGAAATCTGGGAATGGGGAGGGGAAAAGGAGGGAAAAGGAGGGAGGGAGGGAAAAAAGTAGGGAAGAATGGAAGGAAAAAATGAGGGAAAAAGGAGGGAAAAGGAGGGAAAAAAGGAGGGAGGGAGGGGAAAAAAAGTAGGAAAGGGAAATATGGGAATGGGGAGGGAAAAAGGAGGGGAAAAGGAGGGAGGGAGGGAAAAAATGAGGGAAAAAGGAGGGAAAGGGAGGGAGGGAGGGAGGGAGGGAGGGAGGGAGGGAGGGAGGGAGGGAGGGAGGGAGGGAGGGAGGGAGGGAGGGAGGGAGGGAGGGAGGGAGGGAGGGAGGGAGGGAGGGAGGGAGGGAGGGAGGGAGGGAGGGAGGGAGGGAGGGAGGAAAGGGAAATCTGGGAATGGGGAGGGAAAAAGGAGGGAAAAGGAGGGAAAAGGAGGGAAGGGAAATCTGGGAAAAGGAGGGAAAAGGAGGGAGAGAGGGAAATCTGGGAATGAGGAGGGAGGGAAGGAGGGAAAAAGGAAGGAGACAGGGAAGGAGAAAAGGAGGGAAGAAAGGAGGAAAGGAAAGGAAAGGAAAGGAAAGGAAAGGAAAGGAAAGGAAAGGAAAGGAAAGGAAAGGAAAGGAAAGGAAAGGAAAGGAAAGGAAAGGAAAGGAAAGGAAAGGAAAGGAAAGGAAAGGAAAGGAAAGGAAAGGAAAGGAAAGGAAAGGAAAGGAAAGGAAAGGAAAGGAAAAGGAAAAGGAAAAAAGGAAAAGGAAAAGGAAGAGGAAAAGGGAAAGGAAAAAAGGAAAAGGAAAAGAAAAAGGAGAAAAGGAAAACGAAAAGGAAAAGGAAAAGGAAAAGGAAAAGGAAAAGGAAAAGGAAAAGGAAAAGGAAAAGGAGAAAAGGAAAAGGAGAAAAGGAAAAGGAAAAGGAAAAAAAGGAAAAGGAAAAGGAAAAGGAAAAGGAAAAGGAAAAGGAAAAGGAAAAGGAAAAGGAAAAGGAGAAAAGGAAAAGGAAAGATGAAAAAAAAAAGGAAAAGGAAAAGGAAAAGGAAAAGGAAAAGGAAAAGGAAAAGGAAAAGGAAAAGGAAAAGGAAAAAGGGAAAGGAAAAGGAAAAGGAAAAGGAGAAGGAAAAGCGGGAATGCCATCGGAAAAGCGGGAATGGCCGATCCCGGCACTGACCAGCAGCGCCGCGTGGTTCCGGCACCTCACGGCTTTGTGCAGCGCCGTCATTCCCTCGCGGGTGCGGAAATCCAGGTGGGCTCCGCCGTTCCGTAGCGCTTTGATCATCTCGGAGCTGAGCTCCAGCTGCGCCGCCGCCGTCAGCGGACACTCTGCGGGAACACGGGAATGCCGTGGGAGAGCCGGGAATTTTTCCATGGAAAGGGACTTGGTTGTGGATGCCCAGGGGGGGTTTGGAGTTGCCAGGAGCGGAGGAATCCAAGGAATTCCGGGATAGGGCTCGGCTTGGAATTTTTTGCCCGGTAATTCCGTGGGATTTGGAGGAGTGGAATTCCAAGGTCATCTCATCCCTATCCGTGAGGACATTCCCATCCTATTCCAAGGGCAGGGATAATTCCTGCAATTCCGGGTGATCCAAGATTTCCTTGGACATTCCCGGGATCCAGGGGCAGCCCCAGCTGCTCTGGGAATTCCAGCCCAGCTGGGAATTCCCAATTCCCAAAATCCCACCCCCATCTCCCCTTTCCCAGGGAATTCCCTCCATTCCCAGCTCTCCCAGCCTGGCATTGGATCCAAAGGAATTTTGGGATCCAGGGGTTTCCCTGGGAATCTCAGCACTGCAGGAAGGGTCTCCCTTCCCTTTTCCAGCCCCAACTTCCAGAAAAATCCCTCGGGATGGACCCAGAGCCTCCCAAATTCCCAAATCCCGGAATGGTTTGGGATGGGATCCAGGGACCTTCAATCCCATCCCATTCCAATCCCACCATCCCAGGCTGCTCCAACCCTTCCTTGGACATTCCTGGGATCCAGGGGCAGCCCCAGCTGCTCTGGGAATTCCATTCCAGCCGGGAATTCCCAATTCCCAAATTCCCCTTTTCCAATCTGGATCCATTCCCTGTGTCCTGTCCCTCCAGGCCTTTCCCAAATCCCGGCTCTCCTGGAGCCCCTGGAATGTTCTGGAAGCTCTCCTTGGATCCTTCCCTTCTCCAGAGGAACATTCCCAGATTTCTGGCTCCAGGTCCCTTTCCCTCCCCCATTCCCAATTTTTCCCCCCTCGTTATTTCAGGGATTTTTTAAATCCTCCTTTCTCATCCCAACATTTTCCTGGCCCCGCCGTCCCTTGTTAAAATATCCAAGGATTTTCTTTTCTCCCTTTTCCCACTTTTTTCCTCTCCGACAAAACCATCCCTGGGGTTCTGCTTTCATTCCAGAACAACGGAAACTTCTCCCGGATCCGGGGATTTTTTTTATTCCCGATTTTTTTTCAATGTCCCCACAGGAATCAACTGTGGAATTTTTTTTTTTTAGGGCTTTTTCATCCCTTTCAAATCCCGGGAAACTTTCCTGGAATATTTTCCCAGCGACCCCGAAACGGGAACAGCCTCAAACAGGGCTGGAAACGCTTCCCAAAGTGGATTTTTCCCTATTTTTCCATCCAAGGAGAGCCGGGAAAATGGGAATAAATCCTTGAAGGAGTTTAAAACTCTTCCCAAATTCCATTAAAATGGAGATTCCCAAGGTTTGGGATCCATGGGATCAGCTCAGGTTTTCCAAGGAAGATCTGGGGATTTTATGGCTCATCCCAGTTTTATTCCCAGTCTAGGAATGGGATTAAATCCTGCAGAAAAATATTTTTCCAAGTCGGATTTTCCATTTTTTCCATTTTTTTCCACGGGATCACTCCCAAAAATTCCAGCAGGAAAATTCCCGGTTCATTCCCACCCTGCTCCAGGCCCGGGCTTCCCAGAATTCCACGGCAAACAAACCAACATTCCCAAAAAAAACCCCCAAAACTCCCAATCCAGGAATTTCGGAGAGATTCCAATCCCTTCATTTCTCCAAATCCCATGGAATTGCCAAAGCTGGAAAAGGCCGGGATGGGAAACGGGAAAGGGAAAATATTCCAAGAGGAGAAATGTGGGATCGTGTCCCGCCGGAACCTGGAACAGACCGGGAAGAATTATCCCAAAAAAAGCCACATTCCCAAAATCCTCAAAAAAATGGGAATTACGCCGTAAAACCCCCCCCAAAAAACGGGAATTACGCCGTAAACCCCCCCCAAAAAATGGGAATTACGCCGTAAACCCCCCAAAAAAACACCGGGATAGAGCGGAAAAAATTCCAGAGGAAATCCCGAAGGGATTCCGGGAATGTCGAGCTCCCGAATCCAAAGGAAAAGTTGGAACTGACCTCCGGTGTCGGGATCGTGGAAGTTGGGATCCAGCCCCTTCTCCAACAGCCGGGAAACCTTCTCCGAGTTCAGCATCTGCACGTATTCCATGAATTTCTTCAGATTCGCCTGGATCCGGGAAAAAACCGCGGCGTCAACATCCCGAAAATCCCGGGAAAAACCGCCCCGGATGGGGGGGGGAGACATCCCGAAAAATCCGAGGAAAATCGGGATAAGGCGACGGAATTCCGACCCAAATCCGGGTGGAAAATTCTCCTTCCGGACTTTTCTCAAGTTGGGATTGGCGGGAATTCAGAATCCCAAATTTTGGGGTTGGAATTTGGTTCTGCCGAGCCGGAATTCCCAAAGGTTTTCCCGGAATTCCTGAATTATTGGGATTTTTCCCATTTTTTGGGGGGTTTTTTTATGGCTCGGTGAAGTAGTTTTTGAAATTCCTGGATTTTGGGAATTCAGAATCCCAAATTTTGGGGTTGGAATTTCCTTCTGCTGAGCCGGAATTCCCAAAGATTTTCCCGGAATTCCCAAATTTTGGGGATTTTTCCCATTTTTTTGTTTTTTTTTTTTATGGCTCGGTGACATCGTTTTTGAAATTCCTGGATTTTGGGAATTCAGAATCCCAAATTTTGGGGTTGGAATTTCCTTCTGCTGAGCTGGAATTCCCAAAGATTTTCCCGGAATTCCCAATTTTTGGGGATTTTTCCCATTTTTTTGGTTTGTTTTTTTTTATGGCTTGGTGAATTTGTTTTTAAAATTCCTGGATTTTGGGAATGGCTCCGGTGGGAAAATCCCATTCCCAGATTTCCAGGTTTTTCATTGGAGAAATTTTTTTTTTTCGGGAGTTTGTTTAAAAATCCGACTTTGGGAAAAAAATCCCAGAAAATCCCGGGAACTGAGGGGAAAAATTCGGGAAAAGCTCCAAGGAAATGGAGAAATCGAATCCGGATTTCACATCCAAGGGAAAAAAAATTCCAATTCCGACATTTCCCGCCTTAATTCCGTACGGAAAAATCCTTTTAGGGAGGGACGAATCCCAAAATTCCCTTTGGATTCGGAAGTTTTCCGGTTGGAAAATTGGGAAAAAAAAAACCTCGGGATGAGGTTTGGAAATTCCTTTGGAAGGGAATTCAGGAATTCTCATCCCATTCCAAGGGCTTGGGCTCTTCCCCTTATCCCAGGTTGTTCCAAAGATTCCAGGGATGAGGAAGATTCCTTGGAATTTCCGGATCATCCCCTGGGAATTCAGACTCCCAAATTTTGGGGTTGGAATTTCGTTCTCCCAAAAATTCCCAAAATATTTTCCTGGAATTCCCGAATCGTTGGGATTTTTCCTGGTTTTTTTTTTTATGGTGAAGTCGTTATGAAATTCCAGGATTCGGGAAAATCCCGGCTCTTCCATTCCCGGATTTCCAGGTTTTTTTCATTGGAGGATTTTTTTTTTTTTTAGGGAATTTTTTCAAAAAAAAAAAAAAAAAATTGGGAAAAATCCTGGAAAATCCCAAGAGCCGGAATTCAGGCCGGCCTTGCCCTTGGAGCAGGGAAAATCCGGAGCAAATCCATGGATCCGCCTCCGGCTCCCGGTAAACGGATTCATCGATCCCATAAAAAAGGGAAATTATGGATTTTCCACGGAGCCGCTGGAATTGGGCAGCTCCGCCCAGCGGGAATCTCCAGAGCGCCGGGAATCCTGGAATGGTTTGGGTGGGAAGAGACCTCAAATCCCGTCCTGATCCCAAAAATTCCAAGGGCAGGATTCCCTTTTCCAGCCCCAAATTCCCAGAAAAATCCCTCGGGGTGGATTCGGAGCTTCCCAAATCCCAGAATGGTTTGGGATGGGATCCAGGGATCTTCCATCCCATTCCAATCCCACAGTTCCAGGTGCTCCAAGATTTCCCTCGGACATTCCCGGGATCCAGGGGCGGCCCCAGCTGCTCTGGGAATTCCATTCCAGCCGGGAATTCCCAATTCCCAAAATCCCACCCCCATCTCCCCTTTCCCAGGGAATTCCCTCCATTCCCTCTCTCCAGCCCTGCCCCGGCTCCGCTCCAGGAAGGAATTTTGGGATCCAGGGGTTTCCCTGGGAATCTCAGCACTGCAGGAAGGGTCTCCCTTCCCTTTTCCAGCCCCAACTTCCAGAAAAATCCCTCGGGATGGATTCGGAGCCTCCCAAATCCCAGAATGGTTTGGGATGGGATCCGGGGACCTTCAATCCCATCCCATTCCAATCCCACCATCCCAGGCTGCTCCAAGCTTTCCTTGGCCATTCCCGGGATTCAGGGGCAGCCACAGCTGCTCTGGGAATCCCTCAGGGTTTCCTGGAATTCCAGGGCATTTCCATGGGATCTCCTGGGTTTTCCTGTGGGAATTCCATGGGAATTCCATGGGAATTCCGGGCTCACTCCCTCCTCCATTCGGGTTTTGGCGCTGCTTTGACAGGGATTCCTCGGGATATCCCGGAATTCCAGGCGTGGAGGGGTTTCCCAGGGATTTTCCATGGGATCTCCAGGGATTTCCATGGGAATTCCATGGGAATTCTGGTCTCATCCCCATTCCCACTCTGCTTTTGGCGCTGCTTCAACGGAATTCTGGGATTCCTCAGGATATCCCGGAATTCCGGGGCTGGAGGGGTTTCCCTGGGATTTTCCATGGGATCTCCGGGTTTTCCATGGGAATTCTGTGGGAATTCCGTGGGAATTCGGCGGCGGGCTCACCTTGGTGTGCAGCTTGGCGAACTGTTTGTCGTCCAGCAGCGGCTGGGAGTAAACGCGGCGCTTGTAGCGGAACTGCGGGAATGGGAATGGGGAGAGAAATCCGATTAAAATGGAATGGAATAAAATATAAAATAAAATAAAATGAAATGAAATGAAATAAAATGAAATAAAATAAAATAAAGTAAAATAAAATAAAATAAAATAAAATAAAATATAAAATAAATAAAATAAAATGAAATAAAATGAAATGAAATAAAACAAAATAAAATAAAATAAAGTAAAATGAAATAAAATATAAAATACAATAAAATAAAATAAAATAAAATATTAAATAAATAAGATAAAATAAAATAAAATAAAATAAAATAAAATAAAATAAAATAAAATAAAATAAGAAATAGAAATAGAAATCGAAATCGAAATAGAAATAGAAATAGAAATAGAAATAGAAATGAAAATAAAAATAAAAATAAAAATAAAAACAAAAATAAAAAATAAAATAAAATGGAATAAAATAAAATAAAATAGAAAATAGAAAATAAGAGAAAATAAAATAAAATATACAATATGAAATATAAAATAGGAAATAAAAAATAAAATAAAAAAATAAAATAAAAAACAAAATAAAAAATAAAATATATAAAATAAAATATAAAATAAAATACAATAAAATAAAACAAAACAAAACAAAATAAAACAAAACAAAACAAAGCAAAATAAAATAAAATATAACGTAAAATGGAATAAAATAAAATGGAATAATATAAAATGGAATAATATAAAATGGAATAAAATAAAATGGAATAAAATAAAATAAAATAAAATAAAATAAAATAGAAAATAGAAAATAAGAGAAAATAAGAGAAAATAAAATAAAATATACAATAGAAAATATAAAATAGGAAATAAAAAATAATATAAAAAAATTAAATAAAAAACAAAATAAAAAATAAAATATATAAAATAAAATATAAAATAAAATACAATAGAATAGAACAAAACAAAACAAAATAAAACAAAACAAAACAAAGCAAAATAAAATAAAATAAAATGGAATAAAATGGAATAAAATAAAATGGAATAAAATGGAATAAAATGGAATAAAATGGAATAAAATAAAATAAAATAAAATAAAATAAAATAAAATAAAATAAAATAAAATAAAATAAAATAAAATAAAATAAAATAAAATAAAATAAAATAACATAAAATAAAATAGAATAAAATAAAATAAAATAAAATAAAATAACATAAAATAAAATAAAATAAAATAAAATTAATTTAAATTAAAATAAAATTAAAATTAATATTAAACTAAATCAAACTAAATCAACCAAAACCAAACCAAACCCAGCCCCAACCACGTCCCACCTCCAGGTAGGGTCCCGGCATTCCCGTTCCCAGGGGATATTCCCGCAGCAGCCGCTCCTCATCCAGGAATTTCCCGGCGCGGCCGTTGAAGGGCGGCTGGAAGAGGCCGTAGTTGAGCACGTCCGAGAGGCTGTGGCTGAGCGCGCACAGCACGCGCTGCTTGGACACCCACACCGGAACGTCGGGGTTCAGCCGCAGACACTTCTGGAACCGCACGGGAAAAACGGGAATCAGGAGGGGAAAATCGGGAATTCGGGCCGGGAGCCGTGGAAAATGAGGAATTCCCACGTTTTTACGGGATTTTTTGGCTGAAAAATGGAATAAATTGGGATTTTTTTCCATTTTCTCCATTTCCCTTTGGAATTCCCAAGGTTTTTATGGCTGAAATTATTAAAAAAAGGAAAAAATTGGGATGTTCCCATTGGGAATTCCAAAGGGAAATGGAGAAACTGGGAAAGGAGAAATTCCCAAGGTTTTCCTGGATTTTTGGAGTAAAGTGAAGTGAGCTGAGCGCGCACAGCACGCGCTGCTTGGACACCCACACCGGAACGTCGGGGTTCAGCCGCAGACACTTCTGGAACCGCACGGGAAAACGGGAATCAGGACGGGAAAATCGGGAATGGGGGTCGGGAGCCGTGGAAAATGAGGAATTCCCATGTTTTTACGGGATTTTTTGGCTGAAAAATGGAATAAATTGGGATTTTTTTTCCATTTTCTCCATTTCCCTTTGGAATTCCCAGTGAAATTCCCATTTTTTTTTTTTTTATTTTTGTTAAAAATTTAGGCCATAAAAACCTTGGGAATTCCAAAGGGAAACTGAGGAAGAAAATGGGAATTCGTTGGGTTTTCCATGGGTATGGGGGAAAAGAAGGAGGGAAAGGGGAAAAAGGGGGTTGGGGTCAAAGGAAAGGAGAAATTCCCAAGGTTGTTATGGCTGAAATTATTAAAAAATGGAAAAATTTGGGATGTTCCCATTGGGAATTCCAAAGGGAAATGGAGAAAATGGGAATTCCAAAGGGAAACTGAGGAAGAAAACGGGAATTCATTGGCTTTTCCATGGAAATGATGGAGGGAAAGGGCGAGATGGAGGTTGGGGTCATGGAAAATGAGGAATTCTGAAGTTTTCGTGGGGTTTTTTTGGAGTAAAAATGGAAAAAATTGGGATATTGCCAGTGGGAACATCCCATTTTTTTTTAATTTTTTTTAATGATTTAAGCCATAAAAACATTGGGAATTCCAAAGGGAAATGGAGGAACTGGGACAGGAGAAATTCCCAAGGTTTTCCTGGATTTTTTTGAGTAAAGTGAAGTGAGCTGAGCGCGCACAGCACGCGCTGCTTGGACACCCACACCGGAACGTCGGGGTTCAGCCGCAGACACTTCTGGAACCGCACGGGAAAACGGGAATCAGGAGGGGAAAATCGGGAATGGGGGTCGGGAGCCGTGGGAAAGGAGAAATTCCCACGTTTTTACGGGATTTTTTTGGAGTGAAAATGAAAAAAAATGAGATTTTTTTTTCCATTTTCTCCATTTCCCTTTGGAATTCCCAGTGGAATTCCCATTTTTTTCTCATTTTTGTTAAAAATTTAAGCCATAAAAACCTTGGGAATTCCAAAGGGAAACTGAGGAAGAAAATGGGAATTCGTTGGGTTTTCCATGGGTATGGGGGAAAAGAAGGAGGGAAAGGGGAAAAAGGGGGTTGGGGTTATGGAAAATGAGGAATTCCCAAGGTTTTCCTGGTTTTCATTTAAAAAATTGAGAAAATTGGGATGTTCCCATTGGGAATTCCAAAGGGAAATGGAGAAAATGGGAATTCCAAAGGGAAACTGAGGAAAAAAATGGGAATTCATTGGGTTTTCCATGGGAATGAGGAGGGAAAAAGGGAAATGGAGTTTGGATTTATGGAAAATGAGAAATTCCCAAGGTTTTCCAGAATTTTTTTGGAGTAAAAATGTTGGGGTTCAGCTGCAGACACTTCTGGAACCGCACGGGAAAGCGGGAATCAGGAGGGGAAAATCGGGAATTGGGGTCAGGAGTCGTGGGAAAGGAGAAATTCCCATGGTTTTACGGGGTTTTTTTGGAGTGAAAGTGAAAAAAATGAGATTTTTTTTCCATTTTCTCCATTTCCCTTTGGAATTCCCAAGGTTTTTATGGCTGAAACTATTAAAAAAAGGAAAAAATTGGGATGTTCCCATTGGGAATTCCAAAGGGAAATGGAGGAACTGGGAATTTGTTGGGTTTTCCATGCAGCCGCAGACACTTCTGGAACGGCACCAAAAAATGGGAATCAGGAGGGAAAATCGGGAATGGGGGTTGGGGGTCGTGGAAAATGGGGAAATCCCATGTTTTTACAGGATTTTTTTGGAGGGAAAGTGAAAAAAATTGGGATTTTTTTTCCATTTTCTCCATTTCCCTTTGGAATTCCCAGTGGGAACATCCCAATTTTTTTCAATTTTTTTTTTTAATAATTTAAGCCACAAAAAACTTAGGAATTCCAAAGGGAAATTGAGGAAGAAAATGGGAATTCATTGGCTTTTCCATGGGAATGATGGAGGGAAAGGGGGAAATGGGGGTTGGGGTTATGGAAAATTGGGAATTCCCAAGGTTTTCCTGGATTTTTTTGGAGTAAAAATGTCGGGGTTCAGCCGCAGACACTTCTGGAACCGCACGGGAAAACGGGAATCAGGAGGGGAAAATCGGGAATGGGGGTCAGGGGTCATGGGAAAAGAGAAATTCCCATGGTTTTGTGGGGTTTTTTTGGACTGAAAGTAAAAAAAAATGAGATTTTTTTTCCATTTTCTCCATTTCCCTTTGGAATTCCCAAGGTTTTTATGGCTGAAATTATTAAAAAAGGGAGAAAATTGGGATGTTCCCATTGGGAATTCCAAAGGGAAATGGAGGAACTGGGAATTTGTTGGGTTTTCCATGCAGCCGCAGACACTTCTGGAACGGCACCAAAAAATGGCAATCAGGAGGGAAAATCGGGAATGGGGGTTGGGAGTCGTGGAAAATGGGGAATTCCCATGTTTTTACAGGATTTTTTTGGAGTTAAAGTGAAAAAAATTGGGATTTTTTTTCCATTTTCTCCATTTCCCTTTGGAATTCCCAGTGGAATTCCCATTTTTTTTTTCATTTTTGTTAAAAATTTAGGCCATAAAAACCTTGGGAATTCCAAAGGGAAACTGAGGAAGAAAATGGGAATTCATTGGGTTTTCCATGGAAATGATGGGGGGAAAGGGGGAAATGGGGAATGGGGTTATGGGAAAGGAGAAATTCCCAAGGTTTTCCTGGTTTTTATTAGAAAAATGTAAAAAATTGGGATGTTTCCATCGGGAATTCCAAAGAGAAATGGAGAAAATGGGAATTCCAAAGGGAAACTGAGGAAAAAAATGGGAATTCATTGGGTTTTCCATGGGAATGAGGCGGGAAAAGAAGGAAATGGAGTTTGGATTTATGGAAAATGAGGAATTCCCAAGGTTTTCCTGGATTTTTTTTGAGTAAAAATGTCGGGGTTCAGCCGCAGACACTTCTGGAACCTCACGGAAAAACGGGAATCAGGAGGGAAAATCAGGAATGGGGGTTGGGGTTATGGAAAATTGGGAATTCCCAAGGGTTTTCTGGGATTTTTTGAGGGAAAAATTGAATAAATTGGGATTTTTTTTTCCATTTTCTCCATTTCCCTTTTCTCAAGTTTCTCCAGGTTTTCCAAGGTTTTCCCGAATTTTCCCAGGTTTTCCCCAGGTTTCTCCAGGTTTTCCAAGTTTTCCCAGTTTTTCACAGATTTTCCCAGGTTTTTCCAAGTTTTCCCAGTTTTCCCAGGTTTCCCCAAGTTTCTCCAAGTTTTCTAAGTTTTTTCCAAGGTTTTCCCAAGTTTTTCCCAGGTTTCCCAGCTTTTCCCATTTTTCCCCATTTTTCCCACATTTTCCCCAGGTTTTCCTAAGTTTTTCCCAAGATTTCCCGAGTTTTCCCAGCTTTTCCCAGGTTTCTCCAGATTTTCCCAGGTTTTCCCAGATTTTCCCAGGTTTTCCCAAGTTTCTCCAGGTTTCCCAAGTTTTTCCCAAGTTTTCCCAAATTTTCCCAGCTTTTCACAGGTTTTCACAAGTTTTCACAGGTTTTCCCTGATTTTCCCAGATTTCTCCAGATTTTCCCAAGTTTTCCAAGTTTTCCCAGTTTTCCCAGGTTTCCCCAGGTTTTCCCAGCTTTTCCAAGGTTTTCCCAATTTTTCCCAGCTTTTCCCAGGTTTCTCCAGATTTTCCGAGGTTTCTCCAGATTTTCTCATGTTTTCCCAAATTTTCCCAGCTTTTTCCCAGCTTTTCCCAAGTTTTCCAAGTTTTCACAGCTTTTCACAGCTTTTCACAAGCTTTCCCCAATTTTCCCAGCTTTTCCCTGATTTTCACAGGTTTTCCAAGTTTCCCCATTTTTTCCCAAATTTTCCCAGGTTTCTCCAGATTTTCCCAAGTTTTCCCAGTTTTCCAAGTTTTCCCAGATTTTCCCAGGTTTCCCCAGTGTTTCCTGGGTTTTCCCAAGTTTCTCCAAGTTTTCTAAGGTTTTTCCAAGTTTTTCCCAAGTTTCCCAGCTTTTCCCATTTCCCCCCATTTTTTCCCAGATTTTCCCAGGTTTCTCCAGATTTTCCCATCTTTTCCCAGCTTTTCCCAGCTTTTCCCAGCTCCACCATCCCGCCCATCCGCATCATTCCCACTTTCCCATGGAAACCGCCGCGGGATTTCACGGATCCGCACAACATTCCGGATCATCCAACCCCACATTCCCAAGTTTCCAGCGGCAATTCCAGCGGCTCCGATGGATCTGGAGCTCCGGAACCCTCTGGATCCACAAATCCCGATTTCATTTATCTCCAAGGCTTGGAACTCACGGAATTCCGGGATCGTTGAGGTTGGAAAAGAATTCCAAATTCCTCAATCCAAGCTGATCCCGATCCCAGAACTCTGAGTTTATCCCGGAATTTTTTGGGAATGGGAACGGGAACAGGAAAAATCCAAATCCTACAAAACCACAGCGGGGGCAAAATTCCCAAAAAAACAAATTCCCAAAAAATTCCTCCTTGTTGGAGACCTGAAATTCCCAAAGCTCCGTTAAAATCCGGGAAAAGCAGCCGGGATTCCCAGGAATTCATCCACGGATCCAGGATTGGGGTGAGAAGCTCCTGGGGCTCCGGAATTCCCGGAAAAAACAGGGAAAATGCGGAGGGAAATCCAGGAAAGGTGAGTGGAGGCTCCGGATGAAATTCCTGAGGAATTCCAGACTCGGATCCGGCTCCTCCTGAAACCGGGACAAAATTCCAGCCCCATCCAGGGAAATTTCCCGGCTTTGCTCCGAGGATTCCGGTTGGATTTCTCCCGGAATCCCGGTTTTCTCGGGATTCCAGGGAATTCCCGGCAGGAATTCCCGGCAGGAATTCCCTGGAAATTCCAGCACTCACCGGCTGCTCCAGCCCAGAGGGAAAATTCCCAACTTTTCCCACCTTCGGCTCCGTCTTTTCCTCCCCGGATGCTCCGAGGGGATGAAATCCCATGGAATCTCCATCCCTGTTTTCCATGGAATCTCCATCCCGGTTTTTACTGGAATCTCCATCCCAGTTTTTCCTGGAATCTTCATCCCTGTTTTTCCTGGGATCTCCATCCCAGTTTTTCCTGGAATCTCCTTCCCAGTTTTTCCTGGAATCTCCATCCTGGCTTTTCCTGGAATCTCCATCCCTGTTTTTCCTGGAATCTCCATCCCGGTTTTTCCTGGAATCTCCATCCCTGTTTTCCATGGCTCCTCTGGAAGCGGCCGCTCCGGAGTTTTCAATCCCGAGAAATCCCGGGAACGTCGATCAATTTATCCGAGCGCTCCCCCCCGGATCAATCCCGACGTTTCCAGGGGCCGTTCCCAGGGAATTCCAAGCTCTGAGATTCCCAGGAAAAAGCTGGAATTCCCAGCTGGGAAATCAAAGGGATGAGAGGAGGGATTTTTCCATCCTTTCTGTGTTTTATCCCCAAAAAAATCGGGATTTTCCTGCCGGGAATTCCGAGCTCGAGTTGAAATCCCTACGGAATTTTCTCTCCCGCTTCCCAGGGAAAATAAAAACAAGGAATTGATGGGTCAGGATGAGACAGCAGCAAAAAAAATGGGAAAATTCCCCAAAAGAGGGTGAAAATTCCACCCAAAAATCTGGGAAAATTCCCAAAAAACTCTGGAAAAATTCCCCAAAAAATTTGGGAAAATTCCCCAAAAAGGGGGAAAATTCCCCCCCAAAAATCTGGGAAAATTCCCCCAAAAAAATCTGGGAAAATTCCCCCAAAAAATCTGGGAAAATTCCCAAAAATAAAGGGAAAATTCCAAGAAAAAAAGGGAAAATTTTCCCCCAAAAATCTGGGAAAATTAAAAAAAAAAATCTGGGAATTTTTCCCCAAAAAATGGGAAAATTCACACCCCCCCAAAAAGGAAAGTTCCCCAAAAAAAAAGGGAAAATTTCCCCCCAAAAATCAGGAAAATTCCCAAAAATAAAGGGAAAATTCCCCCCCAAAAAAGGGAAAATTTTCCCCCCAAAATCTGGACAAATAAAGGGAAAATTCCAAGAAAAAAAGGGAAAATTCCCCCCAAAAACTCTGGGAAAATTCCCCAAAAAAAATCTGGGAAAACGTGGATTAAAAACGGTGCCAAGAAAAAAATTCCAGGTTTTTTTTTCTGGGAAAAAAATGGGAATTTGTGGTGGGAGAAGAAAAGCCGGGATTTGGATCCATGGAAAAATCAAACTGGGATCGGAATCCGGAGAAATTCCCGAGGGGATTTAATGGGAAGGGAGGGAAAAGGAGGAATGGGAGATGAATCTTAATTAATTATTAATAAAGGAATGATTGATTTAATTAATAGTAATGATAATTATTTATTGATTCTAATAAAATTTATAAAAATATTATATTCAAATAAAAATATTTTTATTCAAATAAAAATATATTAAAATAAATTTATATTTATTAATATATTAATCATTAATAAATTAATTATAATGGTAATAACATAATAAACATTAATTATAAATATATTATTGATATATAATATAATATATTCATCTATTCCTATTAATACAATCAATATTATTACTATTTAATTAATAGACTTTTAATTGACACTGACATAATTAATGCATTTAATTAATTAATAGAATTTGAATCAATAGAATTTAAATTAATTTTACTTTAATAAATTAATATCATTTTAATTTATGTTAATTTAATTAAGGAATTAATAGAATTTTACGTTATTTAATTACAGGATTCATAGAATTTTAATTATAGAATTTTAATTTACTTTTATTAATAAATTAATATAACTTTAATTTATGTTAATTGAATTAATGAATTAATAGAATTTTAATTAATTTTACTTTATGTAATAAATGAATTATTAGAATTTTACTTAATTTTACTTAATTAACAGACTTAATAACTGTCATTAATTACTAGAATTAATCTAGAATATTAATCATTATTTCTCATTAATTAATCAAAACGGGCTCAGATAATATGGAATTTTTCAGGAATTTTTCAGGAATTTTTCTTCCATTCCAGTCTGGGCTCAGATGAATGATAATAAAAATAATTATTTTTAAAATTATTTTAATATTTTTTATATTAATATTTAAAATATTTAAATATTTATTTAAAATATATTAATAATTATTTTTATTATTAATTTTATTGTTTATTCTTTATAATTGTATTAATTGTTATAATCATATTTTTATTTTTTAAAACAATTATTATTATTATTTATTTGATATTTTACTTTATTATTTCCTATTCATTTATATTTTATATATTTATATATAAAATATCTAATGTATAAATATTTATAAATATATTATAATATATTATAATATTAAGATAAATAATGACAAGTTATTTTAACAAAATATAATAAATTATAATAAATATTAATATTAATATTAATATTATATAAATATTTATAAATAATATATAAATATTTATATATTATATTCTGATATTATATAAATATTCATAAATAATAGATAAATGTTTATTAATTATCATTTATTATTTTTTATTAATTATTATTTATAATTTACTATTCATCTCGGATCATTTCTAATCCAAACCATTCCCAAATTCCCAAAAAACCCCTTCAGAATTCCCGAAATTCCCAGAAATCCATGGAAAAAACTCAATCCCTAATTGGGAAAAAAACGGAATTTCCACGGATCCCAAGGCGGGGGGAGCGGAATCGATGAGGTCATTAATGGTTCATTAATCAAGCGGAATTAATTAACGAATCCTCCCTGAGCCGTGAAGGTCGGGATAATGAAAATCCGGGAATTTCGCATTCCCAGCGGGAATTGGAGCGGCTTTTCCATGGAAAAGGAAAAAATTCCAGGAGGGTGGGAAGGGATGAAGGGAATTAATCTAATTAAAAAGGGGCTGGAATTAATTAATTGCGATTTTTAGGGATAAAATTGATCCAGGTATTTTTAATATTTGGGGTTTTATTGTTTTTTTATTTATTTTGTTATTGGTTTCCATTATTTATTATTTACAAATTTATTAATTCCTATGAAAATGTTTTATTTTTGTTATTTATTCATTTATTATTAATTATCTATTATTTACTATTTATTTAATATTTAATATTTATCATTTATCATTCATAATTTATTATTTAACGTTTACTATATATTATATATTATTTATCATTTATAATTTATAATTTATTACTTATTAATTGATTTGTTATTTATTTCTAATTTCTAATTTGTATTTAATTTTTGCTATTTATTAATACCTATTTATTATTTATTATTTACTATTTGTTATTTGTCATTTGTTATTTTTTATTTGTTATTTATTGTTTAATGTTCATTATTTATTTATAATTTATTATTTATTAATTGATTTGTTATTTCTAATTTCTACTTATTTTTTGCTATTTATTATTACTTATTTCTTTATTATTTATTATTTATCATTTATTATTTATTATTTATCATTTATTATTTATTAATTGACTTGTTATTTCTAATTTCTAATTGACAATTTCTATTTAATTTTTGCTTTTTATTAATATTTATTTATTATTTATTAATTATTAATTATTATTTATTATTTACTATTTGTTATTTGTTATTTGTTACTTATTATTTGTTTTTTATTATTTATTAATTGTTTAATGTTTATTATTTCTTATTTATCATTTATTATTTATTATTTATTAATAGATTTGTTATTTCTAATTTCTACTCATTTTTTGTTATTTATTATTACTTATTTCTTTATTATTACTTATTTCTTTATTATTTATTATTTATCTTTTATTATTTATTATTTATCATTTATTATTTATTAATTGACTTCTTATTTCTAATTTCTAATTTATATTTAATTTTTGCTATTTATTAATATTTGTTTATTATTTATTATTTATTATTTACTATTTGCTATTTGTTATATATTATTTGTTACTTATTTGTTTTTTATCATTTATTAATTGTTGAATGTTCATTATTTATTATTTATCATTTATCATTTATTATTTCTTAATAGATTTATTATTTCTTAATAGATTTGTTATTTCTAATTTCAACTTATTTTTTGCTATTTATTACTTATTTCTTTATTATTTATTATTTATCATTTATTATTTATTATTTCTCATTTATTATTTATTAATTGACTTGTTATTTCTTATTTCTAATTTCTAATTTACATTTCTTTTTGATATGTATTAATAATTATTAATAAATATTAAAATAAAATAAAATAAAAATAAACAAATATAAAAATGTATTCATAATTATTTCTTTATTATTTTTATTAATAATTTATCATTTATTATTCATGATTTATTAATTATCGTTTATAATCTCATCCATTTTTATAAAATATCTTTGATCTCTTTATTTAATCACTTATTGTTTCTTTTTATTATTTTTCTTATTTCTTATTTCTTATTTATTGTTTATTATTTATTATTATCGTTTATCATTTGATATTTAATGTTTAATATTTAATAGTCATTATTTAATTCATTTTCCTAATAACACTTTTATATCTCGTTGATTATTTTATTATTTATTGTTTACTCTTTATAATTTATTATTATTTATCACTTTATTAATTTTTTAACAATCATTTTATATCTCATTATCAATTTGTTTGAATTTTTATTGTTTATTTTTAATATTTATTATTTATTATTTATTATTCATTATTTCATTATTTCATTATTCATTATTCATTCTCAATTAATTTTCATTTCATATTTTTTAAATAAAATTATTAAATTTTCTTTATTTCATTGTTTATTATTTATTCTTATTATTCATTATTAATTACCCATTACTAATTATTTATTGTTTTATTAATTTTTAGAATATTTTTTAGATTTCATCATTTATTTCATTATTTCTTTTTGTTATTTAATATTTTTATTATTTCATATTTTTATTATTTAATTTTTTATTATTCCATTAATTTTTATAATAATAATATTTTAAATTAATTATTCGTTTTATTATTTCTTGCTTATTTTCATTATTAATTGATTGTTATTTTATTAATTATTATAATACTTTCAGATTTTATCTGAAAAATTGGGATGGGGCTGCAAAAGCCGGGAAAAATCGGGAAGCGGCTGGAAAAATTGGGATGGGGTTAGAAAACCTTGGAAAAAACCAGGATGGGGGTGGAAAAATCGGGATGAGGCTGGAAAAATTGGGATGGGGTTGGAAAATCAGGATGGGGATGGAAAACCTTGGAAAAACCAGGATGGGGCTGGAAAAATCGGGATGGGGTTGGAAAATCAGGATGAGGCTGGAAAACCTTGGAAGGGGCTGGAAAAGCTGGGATGTGGATGGGAAATTCGGGATGAGGCTGGAAAAATTGGGATGGGGCTGGAAAACCTTGGAAAAACCAGGATGGGGCTGGAAAAATCAGGATGGGGCTGGAAAAATTGGGATGGGGTTGGAAAATCAGGATGAGGCTGGAAAACCTTGGAAGGGGCTGGAAAAATCAGGATGGGGCTGGAAAGCCCAGGAAAAGGAGGGATGAGGCTGGAAAAATTTGGAAAAACCAGGATGGGGCTGGAAAAATCGGGATGGGGACGGAAAAATTGGGATGAGGCTGGAAAAATCGGGATGGGGATGGAAAACCTTGGAAGGGGCTGGAAAAACTGGGATGGGGCTGGAAAAATTTGGATGGGGTTGGAAAAATCAAAATGAGACTGGAAAAGCCAGGATGGGGCTGGAAAACCTTGGAAAAGCTGGGATGAGGATGGAAAAATTGGGATGGGGATGGAAAACCATGGAAAAACCAGGATGGGGCTGGAAAAGCCGGGATGGGGCTGGAAAAAATTGGGATAGGGATGGGAAACTTTGGAAGGGTCTGGAAAAGCCTCGGGATGGAGGCCGGGAATTGTGGGAAGAGGATTCTCATCCCTCGTTTTTCCAGGTGTTCCCATCCCTTGGGATCTGAAATCCTGGGATTTCCACTCTCATCCCTCGTTTTTCCCTTGGAATTCTCATCCCTCAGGATCCACATTCCTGATTTTCCATTCTCATCCTCCATTTTTCCCTTGGAATTTTCATCCCTCGGGATCTGCATTCCTGGGATTTCCATTCTCATCCCTCTTTTTTCCTTTGGAATTTTCATCCCTTGGGATCAGCATTCCTGATTTTCCACTCTCATCCCTCATTTTTCCCTTGGAATTCCCATCCCTCGGGATCCACATTCCTGGGATTTCCACTCTCATCCCTCTTTTTTCCCTTGGAATTCCCATCCCTCGGGATCCACATTCTCGCACTGCCATTGGAGCAGCCAATCCAAAGGAAATCCCGAGGAATTCCCAAAAGTTTTCCAGGGAAAAGCCGGGGGGATGTCGGAGCTCCGGAGGGATCTCTGGGATGGGGATCCGGAGATCCGGAGCTGGGATGGCCTCGGCCACCACGGTGTCCCCGGTGTCACCAAATCCGGTGTCCCTGGTGCCACCAGACCCAGTGTCCTCAGTGCCACCAGACCCGGTGTCCCCAGTGCCACCAAACCCGGTGTCCCCGGTGTCACCAACCTCGGTGTCACTGGTGTCACCAACCTCGGCCATCACCGTGTCCCCGGTGTCACCAAATCCAGTGTCCCCGGTGTCACCAACCTCAGTGTCCCCAGTGCCACCAGACCCGGTGTCCCCAGTGCCACCGCGATGTCCCCAGTGCCACCAAATCCGGTGTCCCCGGTGCCACCAAAACCAGTGTCCCCAGTGTCACCAACCTCAGTGTCCCCGGTGCCACCAAACCTGGTGTCCTCAGTGCCACCAGCCTTGGTGTCCCTAATATCACCAACCTTGGTGTACCCAGTGCCACCAACCTCGGTGTCCCCGGTGTCACCAACCTCGGTGTCACTGGTGTCACCAACCTCAGTGTCCCCGGTGTCACCAACCTTGGTGTCCCCGGTGTCACCAACCTCGGCCACCACCGCGTCCCCGGTGTCACCAAATCCAGTGTCCCCAGTGCCACCAACCTCAGTGTCCCCAGTGCCACCAGACCCGGTGTCCCCGGTGCCACCAGACCCGGTGTCCTCAGCGCCACCAACCTCGGTGTCCTCAGTGCCACCAAACCCTGTGTCCCCAGTGTCACCAACCTCGGTGTCCCCAGTGTCACCAATGAGGCTTGGCGTCCCCAGTGCCACCAACCTCGGTGTCCCCAGTGTCACCAATGAGGCTTGGTGTCTCCAGTGCCACCAACCTCGGTGTCCCCAGTGCCACCAACCTCAGTGTCCCCACTGCCACCAAACCCAGTGTCCCCAGTGTCACCAACCTCAGCCACCTCAGTGTCACCAGCCAGGCTCGGTGTCCCCAGAGCCACCAGTCTCAGCCACTGTGGTGTCCTCAGTGCCACCAACCTCGGCCACCGCAGTGTCCCCGGTGTCACCAACCTCAGTGTCCCCAGTGTCACCAAACCTGGTGTCCCTGGTGCCACCAACCTCGGCCACTGTGATGTCCCCAGTACCACCAGCCAGGCCCGGTGTCCCCAGGGCCACCAACCTTGGTGTCCCCAGTGCCACCGGCCTCTGCCACCATGGTGTCCCCAGTGCCACTGACCACAGGCTTGGTGTCCCCAGTGCCACCAGCCTCAGTGTCCCCAATGTCACTGACCACAGGCTTGGTGTCCCCAGTGCCACCAACCTTGGCCACCACCTGGTGCCACCAACCCCAGCGTCCCTGGTGCCACCAACCTCTGCCACCCCCGTGCCCCCGGTGCCCTTGGCCACCTCAGTGTCACTGATGCCACCAACCCCGGTGTCCCCAGTGCCACTGACCACAGGCTCGGTGTCCCCAGTGTCACCCTGGGTCACCCTGGGGTCACTCCTGTGGTCACCCTGGGGTCACCCCTGGGGTCACCCCTGGGGTCACCCCTGGGGTCACCCCTGGGGTCACTCCTGGCTCCTAAGGGTCACTCCTGGACTTGCAGGGGTCACTCCAGCACATCCCACCGATGGCACTGGCACACGGCCCAACTCCAGTGTCCATCACACACCACACCAGTGTCCATCCCACCCCATTCCAGTGTCCATCCCACATCAGATGGACATCCCACCCCACCCCAGTGTCCATCCCACCCCACCCCAGTGTCCATCCCACCCCATTTCAGTGTCCATCACTCCCCACCCCATTCCAGTGTCCATCCCACACCACCCCAGTGTCCACCACTCCACACTCCATTCCAGTGTCCATCCCACACCACACCACCCCAGTGTCCATCACTCACATTCCAGTGTCCATCCCACCCCAGTGTCCATCCCACCCCATTTCAGTGTCCATCCCTCCCCACCCCATTCCAGTGTCCATCCCACACCAGATGGACATTCCACCCCATTCCAGTGTCCACCACTCCCCACGCCACTCCAGTGTCCATCACTCACATTCCAGTGTCCATCACACACCAGATGGACATCCCATGCCACTCCAGTGTCCATCCCATCCCACCCCACTCCAGTGTCCATCACATCCCACCCCATTCCAGTGTCCATCACATCCCACCCCACTCCAGTGTCCATCCCATCCCACCCCATTCCAGTGTCCATCACATCCCACCCCACTCCAGTGTCCATCCCATCCCACTCCACTCCACTGTCCATCACTCACATTCCAGTGTCCATCACATCCCACCCCACTCCAGTGTCCATCACATCCCACACCATTCCAGTGTCCATCACATCCCACACCATTCCAGTGTCCACCACATCCCACCCCATTCCAGTGTCCATCACGTCCCACCCCATTCCAGTGTCCATCCCATCCCACACCACTCCACTGTCCATCACTCACATTCCAGTGTCCATCACATCCCACCCCACTCCAGTGTCCATCCCATCCCACTCCACTCCACTGTCCATCACTCACATTCCAGTGTCCATCCCATCCCACCCCAGTGTCCATCACTCACATTCCAGTGTCCATCCCACCCCACTCCAGTGTCCATCACTCACATTCCAGTGTCCATCCCACCCCACCCCAGTGTCCATCACTCACATTCCAGTGTCCATCCCACCCCATTCCAGTGTCCATCACTCACATTCCAGTGTCCATCCCACCCCACCCCAGTGTCCATCACTCACATTCCAGTGTCCATCCCACCCCATTCCAGTGTCCATCACTCACATTCCAATGTCCATCCCATCCCACCCCACTCCAGTGTCCACCCCCCCAGCGCTGTCCAGCCCAGCGCAGCACCCTGGAGGCGAGTGACCATCCCACACCAGAGCTGGGACCTCCCCAGCCCAGCCCTGCTGGTCCCGGTCCCAATCCCAATCCTGGTCCCAGAGTTGATCCCAGTCCCCATCCCAATCCCAGTCCCAGAGCTGATCCCAGTCTCAATCCCAGTCCCGGTCCCAGAGTTGATCCTGGTCCAAATCCCAATCCCAGTCCTGGTCCCAGAGCTGATCCCAATCCCAGTCCCAATCCCAATCCCAATCCCAATCTCAGTCCCAGAGCTGATTCCGGTCCCAATCCCAATCCCAGTCCCAGAGTTGGTCCTGATCCCATTCCCAATCCTAATCCCAGTCCCAGATCTGATCCCATTCTTGGTCCCAATCCCAATCCCAGTCCCAGAGTTGATCCCAATCCCAATCCTGGTCCCAGAGCTGATCCTGGTCCCAATCCCGATCCCAGTCCCAGAGCTGATCCTGTTCCCAATCCTAATCCCAATCCCAGTCCCAGATCTGATCCCATTCTTGGTTCCAATCCCAATCCCAGTCCCAGATCTGATCCTATTCCTGGTCCCAGTCCCGGTCCCAGAGCCGCCCCCGTTCCCATCCCACTCCCCATCCCAATCCCGGTCCCATTCCCAATCCCAGTCCCAGAGCCGCCTCCATTCCCATCCCACTCCCCATCCCAATCCTGGTCCCATTCCCAGCCCAGTCCCGGTGGGTGCGGACCCTGGAGCGGGACGGCAGCGCTGCCAGCGGGGGCTGCAGGGACCGGAGGGGACACCGGGATGGGAACCGGGATGGGGACACTGGGATGGGAACTGGGATGAGGACACCGGGATGGGGACACCGGGATGGGGACACCGGGATGGGAACCGGGATGGGAACCGGGATGGGAACCGGAACACCGAGGAGCGGGGCAGTGCCGGGACGGTGGCGGGGAGAAGTTTGGGCAGCGGGGCCGGGAGAGGGCCGGGAGCGGGACTGGAACGGGCGAGATGCGGGGCCGGAGTGGGGCCGGGAACGGAACCGGGAGCGGGGCCGGGAGCGGGGCCGGAGAGGGACCGGGAGCGGGCGGGATGCAGCTCGCGGCCAGTCCCGGTGCGGCGCCGAACCGGGGGAGGATCCGGGTGCGGATCGCGGCCGCTCTGAGAGAAGGTCGGGGCCGGTCCGGGTGCGGATCGGGGCCGGTCCGGGCTGCGCATCCCGGCGCGGATCGGGGTCGGTTTTTGAGTGCGGTTCGGGGCCGGTTTTTGGGTGCAGGTCGGGACCGCTCTGGGTGCGGGTCGGGGCCGGTTTGTTTGCGGATCGGGGCCGGTTTTTGGGTGCGGATCGGGGCCGGTTTGGGCGATGATCGGGGCCGGTCCGGGCTGCGCATCCCGGCGCGGATCGGGGTCGGTTTGTTTGCGGGTCGGGGTGGGTTTTTGGGTACGGATCGGGGTCGGTTTGTTTGCGGGTCGGGACCGGTTTTTGGGTACGGATCGGGGCCGGTTTGTTTGTGGGTCGGGGCCGGTTTTTGGGTACGGATCGGGGCCGGTTTCTTTGCGGGTCGGGGCCGCTCCGAGCGCAGATCGGAACCGCTCCGAGCTGCGCATCCCAACACGGGCGAATCGCGGCGGCGCTGCCGCTGCGGCTCCCGCTGCCCATCCCGGTGATCCCGGCTGCGGCTCCCGCTGCCCATCCCGGTGATCCCGGCTGCGGCTCCCGCTGCCCATCCCGGTGATCCCGGCTGCGGCTCCCGCTGCCCATCCCGGTGATCCCGGCTGCCCCTCCCGGTGCCCACCCCGGTGCGGCTCCCGCTGCCCATCCCGGCTCTCCCGCTGCCCATCCCGGTGCGGCTCCCGCTGCCCCTCCCGGCTCTCCCGCCGCCCATCCCGGCTCTCTCCGCGCTCCCTCCCGCCTCTCTCGGCGCTCTCTCCTCACTCACCGTCTGCTGCAGGTCGGGGATGCCGATGCGCACCACGATGGCGCCGGGCGCGGGCTCCTCCATGCGGGCCGGGGCCGCCAGCTTGGGCGAGCGGGGCCCTGCGGGGCCCCGGGCCGGCTCCAGGCGCGGCTCCTCCCGCAGGCCGGGGCTCGGCTCGCCGCTGCTGCCGGCGGCTCGGGGCTGGCGCTCGGCTGGAGGCTCGGCTGGCGGTGACTCGGGGCTCTCATGCTGGCTGCCCGCGGGGCTCAGAGGCATGCTCCGTGCGCCGCGGCGGGCGGCCCGCAGCCGCTGCCGCTCCCGCTCCCCTCCCGCTCCGGTACCGGCACCGGCACCGGCACCGGCACCGGCTCCGCCCGGGGCCCTGCGGGGAAACGAGAGGGGTCAGCTCGGGAAAGGGCCGGGAGAGACATCCCGGATCTGCCGGGATGGGGAGAGGGGAAGGCTGGAATTGGAGAGGGAAGCGGGAGAGGATGGGTAGGGATGTTCCCACAGGGATCTTCTGGAATGGCCTCCCACAGGGGGAAATCTGGGAATGGGACACCTGGGATGGATTCGGACATTCCCACAGGGATATTGTGGAATGTCCCACAGGGGGAAATCTGGGAATGGGACACCTGGGATGGACGTGGGTATTCCCACATGGATATTCCAGAATGTCACCCCAGGAAGAAATCTGGGAATGGGACACCTGGGAATGGGACATGGATATTCCCACAGGGATATTCTGGAATGTCCCACAGGAAGGGCCGTTCCTCGGGGGAAATCTGGGAAGGGACACCTGGGACGGACATGGATATTCCCATATGGATCTTCTGGAATGTCCCACAGGGGGAAATCTGGGAATGGGACACCTGGGATGGATTTGGACAATCCCACAGGGATATTCTGGAATGTCCCCCAGGAAGAAATCTGGGAATGGGACACCTGGGATGGACATGGGCATTCCCACAGGGATCTTCTGGAATGTGCCCCCTCCCAGGGATGAAATCTGGGAATGGGACACCTGGGACGGACATGGATATTCCCACAGGGATCTTCTGGAATGTTCCCCAGGAAGAAATCTGGGAATGGGACACCTGGGATGGATGTGGGTATTCCCACAGGGATACTCTGGAATGTCACCCCAGGAAGAAATCTGGGAATGGGACACCTGGGACGGACATGGATATTCCCACATGGATCTTCTGGAATGTCCCACAGGAGGAAATCTGGGAATGGGACGCCTGGAATGGACATGGATATTCCCACAGGGATATTCTGGAATGTCCCACAGGGGGAAATCTGGGAATGGGACACCTGGGATGGACGTGGGCATTCCCACATGGATATTCTGGAATGTCCCTCCAGGCAGGGCCATTCCTCAGGGGAAATCTGGGAATGGACCCTTGGGATGGACATGGATATTCCCACATGGATATTCTGGAATGTCCCCCAGTAAGAAATCTGGGAATGGGACACCTGGGATGGACGTGGGTATTCCCACATGGATATTCCGGAATGTCCCCCAGGAAGAAATCTGGGAAGGGACCCCTGGATCCCACAAATTCCCCCACTTGCAGGGCCCATTCCCGGGAGAAATCCGGGATCAGCCTGGGAATCTCCCCAGGAATTCCCTGGAATTCTCCCGCTAGGATCCACCCCCCACAAAGGCGCTTTGGGACCCCAGGCCACCCCTGAGGGATCAGGGGGGAAAAAAAACAGGAAAACCCCAAAATTCCAGCCGGGAAAACGCACTTGGGAAGGAGAAAAACCGGGAAAAACAGGGAAAACCACGGAATGCTCCTGCCCTGTGGCCTGGGATTGATGGAAAACCCTTTGGATCCCTTTGGATCCCTTTGGATCCCTTTGGATCCCTTTGGATCCATGTCCCCGATCCCTAATCCTCCTCACCCCTTTCCCAAATCCTGGATTTGATTTATTCCCATTTTTTTTTCCCCTCTCTCCACCTCGTTATCCCACAAATGGAGCGCTCCAGATGGGATTTTTCCTTGGGATTTTTCCTTGGGAATTTTTTTTTCCCCCCTTTTTTTCCACCCCTCATTAATTCCCAATAATTTTTAAGGGCTCCCGGTTGGGAAAGTTCGGAAAAAAATTCCTCAGTGGAATAATTCCTCGAATTCCATTTCCCCTCCTTAAATCGACTTCTCCACTGATGAAATCCCAAAAAATTCCGCTTTTTTTTTTCCCCAAAGAATCCACGGAATCTTTTAGGAATTCCCGTGGAGTCTCCTGACAGCAGGGGATAAAAAAAAGGTTGGAAAAGGATCCAAAGTTAGAAAAATATTCCAAGATTTTTTTTTTTTTCCCCTGCAGCTGCGCTTGGATTTCTTAGAATTCCTTGGATTTCTGAGCATTCCCTGGATTTCTGAGCATTCCCTGGATTTCTGAGCATTCCCAAGAGGCTTAGAGCAGAGCCAGAATTCCCAGATTTCCTGCCCTTCTTCCCAGCATTTTGGGATTATAAATCTGGAGCCTTTCCTAAATTCCAGTGGTGGGATCAGCAATTCCATAGGGATAATTCCAAACCGGGAATCCTTTGGATTCGTGGTGATGGAGCCACTACCGCCCTTCGTTTATCCAGGAATTCCTCATGGAATCCGGCTGGGAAAAGGGGAATGGGCTGCGGAGACCTGGAAAGGATTTGGGGAAATTTTGGGAATTTTTTGGAATTTTTAGGAATTTTTTTAGGATTTTTTGGGATTTTGGGGGATTATTTTGGAGGGCATTTTTTAAGATTTTTGGGGATTTTTTTAGGATTTTTTTAGGATTTTGGGGGATTTTGGGGGAAATTTTGGGGAATTTTGGGGGATTATTTTGGAGGGCATTTTTTAGGATTTTTTGGGGATTTTTGGGGGGGTTTTGGGGATTTTGGGGGGATTTTTTGGGAATTTTTTTTTTTTTAGGAGGGATTTTTTGAGGGACCATTTTTTGGGGAATTTGGGAAGATTTTGGGGAATTTTTTTGGATTTTAGGAGGGATTTTTGAGGATTTTTTTAAGGAGCATTTTTTTGGGGAATTTGGATATTTTGGGGAATTTTTTTTTATTATTTCTTGGGATTTTTTGAGGGAAAGCATTTTTTGGGATTGGAATTTTTCCCTGGGATTGGAGCTTTTCCCTGGGATTGGAACTTTTCCCTGAGATTGGAACTTTCCCTGGAATTTGAATTTTTCCCTGGAATTTGAATTTTTCCCTGGGATTGGAGCTTTTCCCTGGGATTGGAATTTTTCCCTGGAATTTGAATTTTTCCCTGGGATTGGAATTTTTTCCTGGGATTGGATTTTTTCCCTGGGCCTGACGCTTTCCCCTGGCAGATTCAGGGTTAAATTCCCCCCAAGTTTTCCTGGGAAAAACAGCTGGGAACGGCAGGGTGGAGGGAGACCCGGGATCACTGGGATCCCCCTGGATCGCTGGGATCAGGCCCAGGAAGATCCAGTGGGATTTTCCAGCCCTGGAATTGTCACTGCCCGGCCAGGCCGGAGAGCGGCCGCGGATCCCAAACAATTCCCGTCCCTCTGGAGCCGGATCCGAACGTTCGGCCTGGATCAGGAATCTGGGAAGGATCAGGGATCCAATCCCTCTCCTGGAAAGATCAGGGATCCTGGAAGGATCAGGGATCCAATCCCTCTCCCAGAAGGATCAGGGATCCTGGAAGGATCCATGATCCTGGAAAGGTCAGGGATCCTGGAAAGATCAGGGATCCAAACCTGGAAGGATCACGGATCCTGGAAGGATCAGGGATCCTGGAAAGATCTGGGATCCAAACCTGGAAGGATCAGGGATCCTGGAAGGATCAGGGATCCAATCCCTCTCCCAGAAAGATCAGGGATCCTGGAAGGATCTGTGATCCTGGAAAGATCAGGGATCCTGGAAGGATCAGGGATCCTGGAAGGATCTGTGATCCTGGAATGATCAGGGATCCTGGAAATATCTGGGATCCTGGAAGGATCTTTGATCCTGGAAAGATCAGGGATCCTGGAAGGATCAGGGATCCAAGCCCTCTCCTGAAAGGATCAGGGATCTTGGAAGGATCAGGGGGCCAAAATCCTCACCTGGATCAAGGATCCGGGAAGGATCAGGGATCCAGACCCTCTCCTGGAAAAATCTGGGAGCCTGGAAGGATCAGGGATCCAAACCTGGAAGGATCAGGGATCCAAACCTGGAAGGATCGGGGATCCAAACCTGGAAGGATCAGGGATCCAATCCCTCTCCTGGAAGGATCAGGGGAGCTGAAGCCTCCCTTGAAGGATCAGGGATCTTGGAAGGATCAGGGATCCAAACCTGGAAAGATCTGGGCTCCAAACCTGGAAGGATCAGGGATCCTGGAAAGATCTGGGATCCAATCTCTTTCCTGGAAGGATCGGGGAGCCTGGAAAGATCTGGGATCCAAACCTGGAAGGGTCAGGGATCCAAACCTGGAAGGATCTGGGGGCCAAACTCACTCCTGGAATTCTCAGAGGAGCCAAAGGCTCCCTTGGAAAGATCAGAGATCCTGGAAGGATCAGGGATGCTGGAAAGATCCGGGATCCTGGAAGGATCAGGGATCCAAACCTGGGATAATCAGGGATCCAATCCCTCCGTGGGAATGCTCGGGAATGTCACTTGGGAATGTCCCTTGGGAATGTTGTGAGAATGCCACTGGGGAACAGGGATGGGACAGGGAGAGGGATGGGATCCATGGGATCCATGGGATGGGATCCATGGGATGGGACAGGAGAAGGGACAGGGATGGGACAGGGATGGGACAGGGATGGGACAGGGACAGGAAAGGGGGAAGGAGCGGGAAAAGGGACAGGGCCAGTGTGGGGACAGGAACGGGGACAGGAACGGGGACAGGAACGGGGACAGGGATGGGGAGAAAGAGCAGGAAAACGGAGAGGGACAGGAGCAGGAGAAAGGAAAAGGGACAGGAACAGGAATGGGGACAGGAGCAGGGGACAGGGAGAAGGGAGAAGGAGCAGGAAAAAGGACAGGGACAGGAATGGGGACAGGAGCAGAGACAGGAGCAGGGACAGGGACAGGATCAGGAGAAAGGAAAAGGGACAGGACCAGGGACAGGAGCAGGGGACAGGGACAGGAAGGGGGACAGGTACAGGGATAAGGAGAGAGGAATGGGGACAGGAACAGGGACAGGATCAGGATCAGGGACAGGAGCAGGGACAGGGATGGGGATGGGGACAGGAGCAGGGGACAGGGACAGGAGCAGGGGACAGGAGCAGGGACAGGAGCAGGGACAGGAACAGGGACAGGTACAGGGATAAGGAGAGAGATAGGAATGGGGACAGGAGCAGGGACAGGAGTAGGAGCAGGGACAGGAACAGGGGACAGGAGCAGGAGCAGGGACAGGACAGGGACAGGGACAGGAACGGGGACAGGTACAGGGATAAGGAGAGAGACAGGAATGGGGACAGGAGCAGGGACAGGAGTAGGAGCAGGGACAGGAACAGGGACAGGGATGGGGATGGGGACAGGAGCAGGGGACAGGGACAGGAGCAGGGGACAGGAGCAGGGACAGGAGTAGGAGCAGGGACAGGAACAGGGACAGGATCAGGATCAGGGACAGGAGCAGGGACAGGGACAGGAGCAGGGAGAGGGACACGATCAGGGACAGGGACAGGAGCAGGGACAGGGACAGGACAGGGACAGGGACAGGGACAGGAGCAGGGAGAGGGACACGATCAGGGACAGGGACAGGAGCAGGGGACAGGGACAGGAGCAGGGGACAGGAGCAGGGGACATGGAACAGGAGCAGGATCAGGAGCAGGGGACAGGGACAGGAGCAGGGACAGGAGCAGGGAGAGGGACACGATCAGGGACAGGGACAGGAGCAGGGGACAGGGACAGGGGAGAGGGACAGGATCAGGAGAAAGGAAAAGGGACAGGGACAGGAGCAGGGACAGGAGCAGGGACAGGAGCAGGGACGGGACAGGGACAGGGACAGGGACAGGGACAGGGACAGGATCAGGAGAAAGGGACAGGGACAGGAGCAGGGACAGGGACAGGATCAGGAGAAAGGAAAAGGGACAGGGACAGGGACAGGGACAGGAGCAGGGACAGGGACAGGATCAGGATTGTCCTCCCTGGAGTCCCCGCCGTGCAAGGACACTCACGGGGACATCGCGGGGACATCGCGGGGACATCGATCACCCTCGGGTGGCCGCAGCGTCCCCGCAGCGTCCCCAGCGCCTGCCGGGAAATTCCATCGATTTTCCCTCTCCCGCTTTTCCAGGGGCACTGGGACACCGGGAATTCAAGGGTGACACGGGGACACCGCAGAGGGGGGGACAGCAATGTCCCCAAATGTCCGGCACAGGGACACCCCCGAGCACCCCAACAGGGCAGAATTCCCGCGGGAGGGTTTTTTTGGGGGGATTTTGCGGATTTCTGGGATAGAATCTGGGAATTGTGGAAGGGTTTGGGATGGGATGTTAAAAATCAGCTCAGGGTCACCTCCCGCTGTCCCGGGATGATCCAAACCCCATCCAGGGGCACTTCCAGGGATTTGGGGCAGCCACAGCTGCTCTGGGAATTCCCAAATCCCAGCCCAATTCCCCTTTTCCAATCTGGAGCCATTCCCTGGCTCCTGCCCCTCCAGGCCTTTCCCAAATTCCAGCTCTCCTGGAGCCCCTCCAAGCCCTGGAATGTGCTGGAAGCTCTCCCTGGATCCTTCCCTTCTCCAGGAGAACATTCCCAGCTCTCCCAGCCTGGCTCCAGAGCCTGACATTGGATCCATCTCCTCTCCAAGGAATTTTGGGATCCAGGGGCTTCCCCTGGAATCTCAGGAAGCCACCAAGGCTCTCCCTTCCCTTTCCCTCTCTTTCCCATCCCCATTTCCCAGAAAAATCCCTCGGGATGGATTCGGAGCCTCCCAAATCCCGGAATGCTTTGGGATGGGATCCAGGGACCTTCAATCCCATCCCATTCCAACCCCTCCATCCCAAGCTGCTCCAACCCTTCCTTGGACATTCCCGGGATCCAGGGGCAGCCCCAGCTGCTCTGGGAATTCCAACCCAGCCGGGAATTCCTTCCCAAATTCCCCAATCTTGAGCCATTCCCTGTGTCCTGTCCTTCAATCCTTCGGAATTTTTCCCTCTCCCTTTTTCCCGCAGTTTCTGGGAAGCCGAAATTAGGTCAGCCCAGAGCTCCCGGCTGAACATTCCCGATTTTCCCGGCAGAGCTGCTCCGGCCCTTCCGGGATGATCCCGGAGTCTGGAGCCGCAAAATCCCAAAATTCCCGGCTGTGACAGCCCCTGGAGAGAGGTCTGGGGACAGGAGAGGGATTTGGGGACAGATTTGGGGACAGGAGAGGGATTTGGGGACAGGAGAGAGGATTTGGGGACAGAAGGGAAGTTTGGGGACAGATTTGGGGACAGGGCAGGGATTTGGGGACAGGAGAGGGATTTGGGGACAGATTTGGGGACAGGAGAGGAATTTGGGGACAGGAGAGAGGATTTGTGGACAGAAGGGAAGTTTGGGGACAGATTTGGGGACAGGAGAGGGATTTGGGGACAGATTTGGGGACAGGAGAGGGATCTGGGGACAGGGCAGGGATTTGGGGATGGCAGATTGGGGGACAGGGCAGGGATTTGGGGACAGGAGGGAAGTTTGGGGACAGATTTGGGGACAGGAGAGGGATTTGGGGACAGGGCAGGGATTTGGGGACAGGAAGGAAGTTTGGGGATGGATTTGGGGACAGGAGAGGGATTTGGGGACAGGACACAGATTTGGGGACAGGACAGATTTGGGGACAGGACACGGACTTGGGGACAAGAAAGGCACTGGGGGACAGGAAAGAAGATTGGGGACAGGACAGGGATTTGGGGACAGGAAAATGATTTGGGGACAGGAAGGAAGTTTGGGGATGGATTTGGGGACAGGAGAGGGATTTGGGGACAGGACAGGGATTTGGGGACAGGAAGGAAGTTTGGGGACAGATCTGGGGACAGGACAGGGATTTGGGGACGAGAGAGGGGTTTGGGGACAGGACACAGATTTGGGGACAGGAAGGAGGTTTGGGACAGAACAGATTTGGGGACAGGACAGATTTGGGGACAGAAAGGAAGTTTGGGGACAGGGCACAGGTTTGGGGACAGGAGAGATTTGGGACAGGACAGATTTGGGGACAGAGCAGGGATTGGGAAGGGCCCCTCGGGATCGGGAATGGTTGCTGTGGATCGGGAATGGCCCCTCGGGATCAGGAATGGTCCCTGTGGATCGGGAATGGCTCCTCGGGATCAGGAATGGTCCCTGTGGATCGGGAATGGCCCCTGTGGATCGGGAATGGCCCCTCGGGATCGGGAATGGCCCCTCGGGATCGGGAATGGTCCCTCGGGATCAGGAATGACTCCTCGGGATCGGGAATGGTCCCTGTGGATCGGGAATGGTCCCTGTGGATCGGGAATGGCTCCTCGGGATCAGGAATGGTCCCTGTGGATCGGGAATGGTCCCTGTGGATCGGGAATGGCCCCTGTGGATCGGGAATGTCCCCTCGGGATCGGGAATGGCCCCTCGGGATCGGGAATGGTCCCTGTGGATCGGGAATGGTCCCTCGGGATCCGGGGCTCCCATCCCGCTCCAGCTCCGTATCCATGGGAACATTCCCGGCACCGTCCCCATGGAAACCACGGCGGCACCGGCGGGACCTGAGCACGGGGACAGAGGGACAGGGGGACAGAGGGACAGAGGGACAGAGGGACAGAGGGACAGGGGGACAGGGACAGAGGGACAGAGGGACAGGGGGACAGGGGGACAGAGGGACAGAGGGACAGGGGGACAGGGGGACAGAGGGACAGGGGGACAGGGGGACAGGGGGACAGAGGGACAGAGGGACAGGGGGACAGGGACAGAGGGACAGAGGGACAGAGGGACAGAGGGACAGAGGGACAGAGGGACAGGGGGACAGGGGGACAGGGGGACAGAGGGACAGGGGGACAGGGGGACAGAGGGACAGAGGGACAGGGGGACAGGGGGACAGAAGGAAAGGGACGGGGGACAGGGACAGAGGGACGGGGGGACAGAGACAGAGGGACAGGGGGACAGAGGGACAGGGGGACAGGGGGACAGAGGGACAGGGGGACAGAGGGACAGGGGGACAGGGGGACAGAGGGACAGAGGGACAGGGGGACACGGGGACAGGGGGACAGAGGGACAGAGGGACAGAGGGACAGAGGGACAGAGGGACACAGGGACAGGGGGACAGAGGGACAGGGGGACAGGGGGACAGGGACAGGGACAGAGGGACAGAGGGACAGAGGGACAGAGGGACACAGGGACAGGGGGACAGAGGGACAGGGGGACAGGGGGACAGGGGGACAGGGACAGGGACAGAGGGACAGAGGGACAGAGGGACAGAGGGACAGGGGGACAGGGGGACAGGGGGACAGGGGGACAGGGGGACAGGGACAGGGACAGAGGGACAGAGGGACACGGGGACAGGGGGACAGGGGGACAGAGGGACAGGGGGACAGAGGGACAGAGGGACAGGGGGACAGGGGGACAGAGGGACGGGGGGACAGAGGGACGGGGGGACAGGGGGACAGGGGGACAGGGGGACAGGGGGACAGAGACAGAGGGGACAGAGGGACAGGGGGACAGAGGGACAGAGGGACAGGGGGACAGGGGGACAGAGGGACAGAGGGACGGGGGGACAGGGGGACAGAGGGACAGAGGGACAGGGGGACAGGGGGACAGGGGGACAGGGACAGAGGGACAGAGGGACAGGGGGACAGAGGGAGAGGGAGAGAGGGACAGGGGGACAGGGGGACAGAGGGACAGGGGGACTGAGGGACAGAGCTCTCCCTTTCCAGGACGGATAAAAATCCCACCAGGAGCGGAGCAGGGAGTCAGAGCCTTCCCAGATCCCACAGATCCCGGGAATCCCAAAAATCCCATGGATCTCACAGGTCCCAGGGATCCCACAGATCCCGTGGATCCCACAGATCCCAGGGATCCCACAGATCCCGTGGATCCCACAGATCCCATGGATCCCACAGATCCCGTGGATCCCACAGATCCCAGGGCTCCCACAGATCCCGGGGATCCCACATTCCCTGGACGGGACCAGCCCCTCCCATCCCAAGCCCCCAGCAGCTCCCGGCCGGAGCATTCCCATGGATCGGGACAGGAGCAAGGCCGGAGCTCCCAAATCCCACCGGGAACACGCAATTCCCGCAATTCCCGCTCTCATCCCAGGAAATCCCGCTCTTCCCAGCCAGGAGAGCCCCGGGAAGAGCCCGGGACGCGTCCCAGAATCCCAAAAAACCGGGAATCCCCGGGAATCCCTGCAACCACCTCGACGCAATTCCCGCCAGAGCTCATCCCGGGATTGGGATCTCACCTATTCCCGGGAATCCGGTGCTGTCGGAGGGGTTGGAGCTATCCAGAGCTGCTTCCCGGCTGTTTTCCAGCCGGGAAAAACATCCTGGAGAAATCCCGGAGCCGACCTGGCCCCCCCCCCGGGCCCGGCCCCGTTAATCGGGATCAGCCGCGCTCCATCTGCTCGTCTGGGATGGAGCCGCTAATCAGGGCCAGTGTCCCCCCCGCCAGCCCGGGAAAAACCGGGAAAAACCGGGAAAAATCCGGGAATTGTGGAGGAAAACCGGGAATCGTGAAGGAATTCCGGGAATCACGGAGGAATTCACGGAATCGTGGAAAAAATCCGGGAATTGGGGTGAAATATTTGGGATGGTGACGCTAATCAGGGCCAGTGTCCCCCCCCCTGCCAGCCCGGGAAAAACCGGGAAAAAAACGGGAAAAATCTGGGAATTGTGGAGGAAAACCGGGAATCGTGAAGGAATTCCGGGAATTATGGAGGAATTCACGGAATCGTGGAAAAATTCCGGGAATTGGGGTGAAATAGTTGGGATGGTGACGCTAATCAGGGCCAGAGTGTCCCCCCCTGCCAGCCCGGGAAAAACTGGGAAAAACCGGGGAAAATCTGGGAATTGTGGAGGAAAACCGGGAATCGTGAAGGAATTACGGGAATCACGGAGGAATTCACGGAATCGTGGAAAAATTCCGGGAAGTGGGGTGAAATAGTTGGGATGGTGACGCTAATCAGGGCCAATGTCCCCCCCTGCCAGCCCGGGAAAAACCGGGAAAAATCTGGGAAAAACCGGGAAAAAACGGGAAAAATCTGGGAATCACGGAGGAATTCCGGGAATCACAGAGGAATTACGGGAATCACGGAGGAATTCATGGAATCACGGAGAAATTCCGGGAATTGGGGTGAAATAGTTGGGATGGTGATGCTAATCAGGGCCAGAGTGCCCCCCCCCCTGCCAGCCCGGGAAAAACCGGGAAAAACCGGGAAAAATCTGGGAATCGTGGAGAAATTCCGGGAATTGTGAAGGAATTCCTGGGAATTGGGGAGGAATGCCGGGAATCAAGGAGAAATTCCGGGAATTAAGGAGAAATTCCGGGAATTGGGGTGAAATCAATTGAAATTGGGATGGCGACGCTAACTGGAAAAAATCTGGGAATTGCGGAGAAATTCTGGGAATCAGGGAGAAATTCCAGGAATCAGGAAGAAATTCCAGGAACTGGGGAGAAATCCTGGGAATTGCTGCAAAATCCCAGGAATCGAGGAGAAATCCTGGGAATCACGGAGAAATCACAGGAATCATGGAAAGATTCCAGGAATCACTGCAAAATCTCAGGAATCAGGGAGAAATCCCAGGAACTGGGGAGAAAGTCCTGGAATTACAGAGAAATTCTGGGAATCACGGAGAAATTCCAGGAATCGGGGAGAAATTCTGGGAATCGGGGAGAAATTCTGGGAATCGGGGAGAAATTCCTGGAATTACAGAGAAATTCTGGGGATCAGGGAGAAATTCCAGGAATCGTGGAGAAAATCTGGGAATCACGGAGAAATTCCAGGAATAGGGAGAAATTCAGGGAATCAGGGAGAAATCCTGGGAATCGGGGAGAAATTCCAGGAATCACATAAAAATTCCAGGAATCACAGAGAAATTCCAGGAGCCAGGAGGAAATCCCGGGAATCGGGGAACGGCGCCGTTCCCGATCCTGCGAGTCTGGCACCAGCCGGAGACTCCAGACGCGCATTCCAGAGGGAGAACAGCTTGGGAAAGCTCCCACATTCCCACATATTCCCACATTCCCACATTTCCACGTTCCCACATTCCCACATTCCCACATTCCCAGCCGGCAGGGAAGCGCCTGCAGCACCCGGAGCGGCAAAATGGGGCTGGGAATGGCTGGGAATTGTTGGGAATTGCTGGGAATTGCTGGGAATGGCTGGGAATTGCTGGGAATGGCCGGGAATGGCTGGGAATTGCTGGGAATTGCTGGGAATTGTTGGGAATTGCTGGGAATTGCTGGGAATTGCTGGGAATGGCCGGGAATTCCTGGGAATGGCTCTGGTGGAGCATTTCTCAGCTTTTCCCAGTTTTTCCAGCCTTTCCCAGTTTTTCCCAGCCTTTCCCAACTTTTCCCATTCCTGTTCCTGCCTGCAGGAACCGCTCTGAGCCCTGACAATCTTTTCCAGCCTTTCCCAGCCTTTCCCAACTTTTCCCATTCCCGTTCCTGCCTGCACAGAGCAGTCTGAGACTTTCCAGCCTTTCCCAGTTTTCCAGCCTTTCCCAGTTTTCCAGCCTTTCCCAGCCTTTCCCAGCCTTTCCCAGCCTTTTCTAGCTTTTCCCAGCCTTTTCCAGCCTTTCCCAGTTTTTCCCAGCCTTTTCCAACTTTTCCCATTCCCGTTCCTGCCTGCAGGGACCGCTCTGAGCCCTGACAATCTTTTCCAGCCTTTCCCAGTTTCCCAGCCTTTTCCAGCCTTTCCCAGTTTTCCAGCCTTTTCCAGCCTTTCCCATTCCCATTCCCTCAACTCTCCACACCTGAGTCAGGACCATTTTGAGCCCTGTCAGTTTTTCCCAGTTTTTCCCAGTTTTTCCCAGTTTTTCCCAGTTTTTCCCAGTTTTTCCCAGTTTTTCCCAGTTTTCCAGCCTTTCCCAGCCCTTTTTTCCCAGCCTTTCCCAACTTTTCCCATTCCCATTCCTTCCCACAGGGATCTGAGCCCTTCCAGACTTTCCCAGTTTTCCAGCCTTTTCCAGCCTTTTCCAGCCTTTTCCAGCCTTTCCCAGTTTTCCCCATCCCCATCCCCATTCCCATTCCTTGACCAGTTTCCCGGCTGGATCCCTCATTCCCAACCCACATTCCCGGAGATTCCAGGGAAAAGCTTACCTGGAATGTGTCACGGGCAGGGCTCACAGCGCTCCCTCCTCATCCACCTGCGGGGACAGAGCGGGACACGTCAGGGAATTCCTGGGAATGTGGGGAATTCCTGGGAATGTTGCGAATGTTGGGAATGCATCCCTGCCATGGCAGGAGGGTGGGAATGGGAGAATTCCCAGAAAAGTTACAGCAGGGACAGGGAAGGTCGACTCTGGATTCACAAGGAAAATTCCAGGCCCTGAGAATTCCCGCCATGGGAACTCATCCTTATCCCAAAAATTCCCGACACGGGAGCAAATCCTTATCCCAAGAATTCCCAACATGGGAGCAAATCCTTATCCCGAGAATTCCCAACACAGGAGCAAATCCTTATCCCAGGAATTCCCAACATGGGAGCAAATCCTTATCCTGAGAATTCCCAATATGGGAGCAAATCCTTATCCCAGGAATTCCCAACACAGGAGCAAATCCTTATCCCAGGAATTCCCAAAACAGGAGCAAATCCTTATCCTGAGAATTCCCAACACAGGAGCAAATCCTTATCCCGAGAATTCCCACCACACAAACCCATCCTTATCCCAGGAATTCCTGCCACACAAACTGGTCCTTCTCCCAAGGATCCTCCACCTTTCCCAGCCTGGATCAGTGGGATCCTCCAGTGGGATCCTCCGCTTTTCCCAGTCCGAATCACTGGGATCCTGCACCTTTCCCAGTCCAGATCACTGGGATCCTGCACATTTCCCAGCATGGATCACCAGGATCCTCCACCTTTCCCAGCCTGGATCAGTGGGATCCTCCAGTGGGATCGTCCGCTTTTCCCAGTCCAAATCACTGGGATCCTGCACTTTTCCCAGCATGGATCACTGGGATCCTGCACTTTTCCCAGTCCGGATCACCGGGATCCTCCAGCACTTTTCCCACCTGGATCAGTGGAATTCTCCACTTTTCCAACCCAGATCGATGGGATCCTCCACTTTTCCCACTCCAGATCAGTTGGAAGCTCCTGCACTTTTCCCACCATGGATCACTGGGATCCTGCACTTTTCCCACTCCGTAACACTGGGATCCTCCAGCACTTTTCCCAGTTCAGATCACTGGGATCCTCCACATTTCCCAGCATGGATCACCGGGATCCTCTGCTTTTCCCAGTCTGGACCACTGGGATCCTGCACTTTTCCCAGTCCGGATCAGTTGGAACCTCCTGCACTTTTCCCAGTCTGAATCACTGGGATTCTTCGCTTTTTCCAGCATGGATCACTGGGATCCTCCAGCACTTTTCCCAGTCCGGATCACCGGGATCCTGCACTTTTCCCACTCCAGATCACTGGGATCCTCCACTTTTCCCAGCATGGATCACTGGGATCCTGCACTTTTCCCACTCCAGATCACCGGGATCCTCCACTTTTCCCAGTCCAGATCACTGGGATCCTGCACTTTTCCCACTCTGGATCAGTTGGAACCTCCTGCACTTTTCCCACCATGGATCACTGGGATCCTGCACTTTTCCCACTCCAGATCACTGGGATCCTGCACTTTTCCCAGCATGGACCACCAGGATCCTCCACTTTTCCCAGCATGGATCACTGGGATCCTGCACTTTTCCCAGTCCAGATCAGTGGGATCCTGCACTTTTCCCACTCCAGATCACTGGGATCCTGCACTTTTCCCACTCTGGAAAACTGAGATCCTGCACTTTTCCCAGTCCAGATCACTGGGATCCTGCACTTTTCCCAGCAAGGATCACTGGGATCCTCCACCTTTCCCAGCCTGGATCAGTGGGATCCTCCAGTGGGATCCTCCGCTTTTCCCAGTCCAAATCACTGGGATCCTCCACTTTTCCCAGCATGGATCACTGGGATCCTGCACTTTTCCCAGTCCGGATCACCGGGATCCTCCAGCACTTTTCCCACCTGGATCAGTGGAATTCTCCACTTTTCCAACCCAGATCGATGGGATCCTCCACTTTTCCCACTCCAGATCAGTTGGAACCTCCTGCACTTTTCCCAGTCCAGATCACCAGGATCCTCCACTTTTCCCACCATGGATCACTGGGATCCTGCACTTTTCCCACTCCAGATCACTGGGATCCTGCTCTTTTCCCAGCATGGATCACTGGGATCCTGCACTTTTCCCACTCCAGATCACTGGGATCCTCCACTTTTCCCAGCATGGATCACTGGGATCCTGCACTTTCCCGCTCCTGATCACCGGGATCCTCCACTTTTCCCACCATGGATCACTGGGATCCTGCACTTTTCCCACTCCAGATCACTGGGATCCTCCACTTTTCCCAGCATGGATCACTGGGATCCTCTGCTTTTCCCAGTCCAGATCACTGGGATCCTGCACTTTTCCCACTCTGGATCAGTTGGAACCTCCTGCACATTTCCCAGCATGGATCACTGGGATCTTGCACTTTTCCCACCATGTATCACTGGGATCCTGCACTTTTCCCACTCCAGATCACTGGGATCCTCCACTTTTCCCAGTCCAGATCACTGGGATCCTCCACTTTTCCCAGCATGGATCACCAGGATCCTGGACATTTCCCAGCATGGATCACTGGGATCCTCCGCTTTTCCCACTCTGGATCACTGGGATCCTGCTCCTTTCCCAGTCCAGATCACTGGGATCCTGCACTTTTCCCAGTTGGGATCACCTGGATCCTCCACCTTTCCCATTCCCCTCTCCCAGGCCATGCCCAGGTCTCATTCCCAGCTCATTCCCAAACCCCCCCCACTCGGGATCACCCCTTTTCCTTCCTCCTCAGGGCCAGCTCCCACCTCCAGCCCGGAATTTCGGGAAGAGCATCCGGGGAATGGGAACAGCTCATCCAGGGAGCCTCCGGCACCGCTCGGGAAAGCTCCGCTCCGGGCGAGCGCTGAAATGGCTGCTGCTTCTCCGGGAATTAAAAATGCATGGCTTGGGAATTCTCGGAGCTCCGCAGCTGCCGGGAGCCGGGAAGGGGGGGGAAAAGGGGGGAAAAAAAGTGGGAAAAAAGCAGGAAAAAAGCGGGAAAAAAGCGGGAAAAGGGCCTTGCCCAGGCTGCCCTTTGTGCCCCAAAACTCCTGGAGCGCCACGTGGGTGTCCGGCCCGAATCCTGGGAATGTTTCCCAAGGTCTCCCCTTTCCTGCACCTGGAAAAGCGTCGGAAAAACGCTGGCGGAATTCCCGAGGGTTTGGAGCGGACGCAGCTGCCGCCGGAGAGGCTCCGTGGGGACATTTTTGGGATTTGTGTAGGACCTACAGGAATCGGCCTTGAGATTCCCAGGAATATCCAGGGAATGGAGGTACCCGAGCTCCTCTGGTGTGAGGATGAGGAAAACCAATCCCCACCGCCTCCATCCCGCTGGGAACATCCCAAAATCCTGGATTTTCCAGCCGGGAAAGGACAGGGAGCAGCTCTGGGCCTCCCACCCCGAGCTTGGGCACTTCCCATAAAACAACAAATCCTGGGAAAAGCCAAAACGGGAGGGAAGAGCGGCAGAAGGGCGAGGAAAACTCGCAGGAATGAGGAGAAAAAGGCAAAATCGCCACCTCGGGATGGGATAAATGAGAGGGGAGTGGGATAAGAGCCGGGATATCCTGAGGAGCAGCGGAAAATCCCACGGGATCCGGCACGAAGGGAGAGGAAACGCTTCCCGGCCTGGCAGGAAGCTCCAAGGAGCCAATTCCCAGCCGGATCCAGAGGTTCCGGAGGCTGAGGCGCCCCCCGGGGTGGCTCTGGATGTCACCCCGGCTCCGGGAGGGATTTTCCAGCTCATCCCGGGTCTTTCCAGCCCGTCCTCAGCTCCCCGGTGAGGCCCGGCTGGAATTCCAGGCCTGGGAATGAGGGAGGCGATTCCGGAGCTGATTCTCGGCTCCGAGGAATTCAGCTCGGCCCAGGGAATGAGGGATGCAGGTGAGCTGGGATGGATCCAGGCTGGATCCCAGCCCTGACATTCCTGAGGATCCTGGGATTCTCATTCCCATCCCAATCCTCACATTCCCAGAGGATTCTGGGATTCCTGTTCCCATCCCAACCCTGACATTCCCAAAGGATCCTGGATCCTGCCCGGGATTCTCATTCCCATCCCATCCCTCACATTCCCAAAGGATCCTGGGATTCTCATTCCCATCCCAATCCTCACATTCCCAAAGGATTCTGGATCCTGGGATTCTCATTCCCATCCCAGCCCTCACATTTCCAAAGGATCCTGGGTTTTGGGATTTTTGTTCCCATCCCAATCCTCACATTCCCAAGGATCCTGGATCCCAGGATTCTTGTTCCCATCCCAATCCTCACATTCCCAAAGGATTCTGAGTTTTGGGATTCCTGTTCCCATCCCAATCCTCACATTCCTGAGGATTTTGGGATTCTCGTTCCCATCCCAATCCTCACATTCCCAAAGGATTCTGGATCCTGGGATTCCTGCTCCCATCCCAATCCTCACATTCCCAAGGATTCTGGAATTCTTGTTCCCATCCCAACCCTGATATTTCCAAAGGATCCTGGGTTTTAGGATTTTTGTTCCCATCCCAGTCCTCACATTCACATTCCCAAAGGATCCTGGATCCTGCCCAGGATTCTCATTCCCATCCCAACCCTCACATTCCCAAGGATCCTGGATCCTGGGATTCTCATTCCCATCCCAACCCTCACATTTCCAAAGGATCCTGGGTTTTGGGATTCTTGTTCCCATCCCAACCTTCACATTCCCAAAGGATCTTGGATCCTGGGATTCCTGTTCCCATCCCAACCCTCACATACCCAAAGGATCCTGGGTTTTGGGATTCTCATTCCCATCCCAATCCTCACATTCCCAAGGATCCTGGATGCTGGGATTCCTGTTCCCATCCCATCCCTCACATTCCCAAAGAGTCCTGGAATTCTCATTCCCATCCCAATCCTCACATTCCCATGGATCCTGGATCCTGGGATTCCTGTTCCCATCCCAACCCTCACATTCACATTCCCAAAGGATCCTGGGATTCTCATTCCCATCCCAACCCTCACATTCCCAAAGGATTCTGAGTTTTGGGATTCTTGTTCCCATCCCAATCCTCACATTCCTGAGGATTCTGGAATTCTCGTTCCCATCCCAACCCTGACATTCCCAAAGGATTCTGGATCCTGGGATTCCTGTTCCCATCCCAATCCTCACATTCCCAAAGGATTCTGGATCCTGGGATTCCTGTTCCCATCCCAAACCTCACATTCACATTCCCAAAGGATCCTGGAATTCTCATTCCCATCCCAACCCTGATATTCCCAAAGGATCCTGGATCCCACATAGGATTCTCGTTCCCATCCCACCCCTGACATTCCCAAAGGATTCTGGGTTTTGGGATTCCTGTTCCCATCCCAACCCTCACATTTCCAAAGGATCCTGGGTTTTGGGATTTTTGTTCCCATCCCAACCCTGACATTCCCGAGGATCCTGGCTGGATCCCGAGATTCTCGTTCCCATCCCAACCCTGACATTCCCAAAGGATCTTGGATCCTGGGACTCCTGTTCCCATCCCAACCCTCCCATTCCCGAGGATCCTGCTGTCCATGGATCCACAGGGACCTTGCTCATCCCGGCAGGAGCAGGAACAGCTCCAGGGAGGCTGGAATTCCTCCTTTTCCCACGCGGCCATCCCGCCTTTTCCATCTTCCAGCCTCTCTCCCAGAAATTCCCATTTTTTTTCCCGGTTTTCCTTTCCCCAGCACCTCCCGAGGGTGACACGATCCCAGCTGGAGACACCTCGGGAATGTCGGGAACGCTCAGGGAGATCTCGGTGGGATTCCCATGGATCCATCCCACAGCTCCGGGAACACCCCCCAAAAAACCGGGACAAAACCATTCCAGCGGCTCTGGAAACGCGGGAAATTCCCGGGAAACCAAACAAACCAAGCCCAGATTTTCTGGGAAAACCAAACTCATCCTGGAAAAATCAGGAAAAATCCCCGCGATCCAACGGGATCCTCCAAAGGATCGGGAAACACCAGGGAAAGGACGCGGCTCTCGGATTCCCGGGATGCTGGAATCCCTTTTCCAGCCGGGAATTATTCCAAGGCCGCGGCGGCGGGGCCGGGAAGGGCAGCGTTTCCTCCAGGAGGGAACAACGGAGCTTCCGGCCATTCTTCCCACTCCCCTGAGGGCTTCCAGAAAAAGCAGAGAAATTCCAGGCCTGGAAGTTGAAATCATTCCCAAAAAAAAAAGTCAGGAATGCCAGCCCTTCCCAAGGGATGCGGGGAGGAGGGAGACGGAGCTTTTGGGGTTTTCCGTGCCCCGAATCCGAACCCATCTTGGTTCTGCTGGAGGGAGAATCCTGGAGCGGGAATTCCGCTGGAATTTGGGATGGGAATTCCTGGGAATTCCCGGATGCGGCGCTCGGGGCTGGGGAAAAGGTGGGGAGCGGGCGCAGCTTGGGATCGGTGGCCTTGGAGGGATTTTCCAAAATAAATTCTGGGATTTTGGGATTTGGGGTTCTGGAATCTGGGATTTGGGGTTCTGGGATTTGGGGGTTCTGGGGTCCTGGAATCTGGGATTTGGGGTTCTGGGATTTGGGGGTTCTGGGATTCTGGAATCTGGGATTTGGGGTTCTGGGATTTGGGGATTCTGGATTCTGGGATTGGGGGTTCTGAGATCCTGGAATCTGGGATTGGGGGTTCTGGGATTTGGGGGTTCTGGGATCCTGGATTCTGGGATTTGAGGATTCTGGGATTCTGGAATCTGGGATTCTGGAATCTGGGATTTGGGGTTCTGGGATTTGGGGGTTCTGGGGTCCTGGAATCTGGGATTTGGGATTCTGGGATTTGGGGGTTCTGGGATTTGGGGGTTCTGGGATCCTGGAATCTGGGATTTGGGGTTCTGGGATTTGGGGATTCTGGGATTCTGGAATCTGGGATTTGGGGTTCTGGGATTTGAGGATTCTGGGATTCTGGAATCTGGGATTTGGGGTTCTGGGATTTGAGGATTCTGGAATCTGGGATTTGGGGTTCTGGGATTTGAGGATTCTGGAATCTGGGATTTGGGGTTCTGGGATTTGGGGGTTCTGGGGTCCTGGAATCTGGGATTTGGGGTTCTGGGTTTGGGGATTCTGGAGTCCTGGAATCTGGGATTTGGGGTTCTGGGATTTGGGGATTCTGGGGTCCTGGAATCTGGGATTTGGGGTTCTGGGATTTGGGGGTTCTGGGATCCTGGATTCTGGGATTTGAGGATTCTGGGAATCTGGGATTTGAGGATTCTGGGATTCTGGAATCTGGGATTCTGGAAACTGGGATTTGGCGTTCTGGGATTTGAGGATTCTGGGGTCCTGGAATCTGGGATTTGGGGTTCTGGGATTTGGGGGTTCTGGGGTCCTGGAATCTGGGATTTGGGATTCTGGGATTTGGGGATTCTGGAATCTGGGATTTGGGGTTCTGGGATTTGGGGGTTCTGGGGTCCTGGAATCTGGGATTTGGGGTTCTGGGATTTGGGGATTCTGGAATCTGGGATTTGGGATTTGGGGTTCTGGGATTTGGGGGTTCTGGGGTCCTGGAATCTGGGATTTGGGGTTCTGGGATTTGGGAGTTCTGGGGTCCTGGAATCTGGGATTTTGCGTTCTGGGATTTGGGGATTCTGGAATCTGTGGTTCTGGAATCCTGGATTCTGGAATTCTCAGGATCTGGGATTTGGGGGTTCTGGGATTTGGGGGTTCGGGGTCCTGGGATCCTGGATTCTGGAATTTTGGGATTTGGGAGTTATGGGATTCTGGATTCTGGGATTCTAGGATTTGGGGATTCTTGGATTTGGGGATTCTGGAATCTGGGATTTGGGGTTCTGGGATTTGGGAGTTCTGGGGTCCTGGAATCTGGGATTTGGGATTCTGGGGTTTGGGGATTCTGGAATCTGTGGTTCTGGAATCCTGGATTCTGGAATTCTCAGGATCTGGGATTTTGGGATTTGGGGGTTCTGGGATTTGGGGGTTCTGGGATTTGGGGGTTCAGGGTCCTGGGATCCTGGATTCTGGGATTTTGGGATTTGGGAGTTATGGGATTCTGGATTCTGGGATTCTAGGATTTGGGGATTCTTGGATTTGGGGATTCTGGAATCTGGGGTTCTGGGATTTGGGTGTTCTGGGATTTGGGGGTTCTGGAATCTGTGGTTCTGGAATCCTGGATTCTGGAATTCTCAGGATCTGGGATTTTGGGATTTGGGGATTCTGGAATCTGGGGTTCTGGGATTTGGGTGTTCTGGGATTCTTGGATTTGGGGATTCTGGGATTCTGAAAGCTGGAGTTCTGGAATCCCGGATTCTGGGATTTGGGGATTCTGGGATTCTGGAATTCTGGCATTGTGGACTGGGATTCTGGGATTCTGGGATTCTGGAATTCTGGAATTCTGGGACTTTCTAGGAAAGAGCCCCCCCAAGGCAGCATCCCCATCCAGCCAGGGCTGTGCCGGCCGCGCTCTGGGGTGACACCGTCCCGGTGTCCCCGAGCCACCCTGGTGTCACCAAACCGCCCCGGTGTCACTGAGTCACCCTGGTGTCACCAAGCCACACCCCGGTGTCACCGAGCCAAACACTGGTGCCACCAAACTTCCCCGGTGTCACTGAGCCACCCTGGTGTCACCAAACTGCCCCGGTGTCACTGTGTCACCCCGGTGTCACTGAGCCACACCCCAGTGTCACCAAGGCACACCCCAGTGTCACCGAGCCAAACACCGGTGTCACCAAACTTCCCCGGTGTCACTGAGTCACCCCAGTGTCACCGAGCCACACCCCAGTGTCACCAAGGCACACCCCAGTGTCACTGAGCTACACCGGTGTCACCGAGCCACGCACCAGGGCCACCCCGGTGTCACCAAACTTCCCCGGTGTCACTGAGTCACCCCGGTGTCACTGAGTCACCCCAGTGTCACCGAGCCACACACCAGGGCCACCCCAGTGTCACTGAACCCCTCCAGTGTCACTGAACCTCCCCAGTGTCACTGAGCTACACCCTGGTGTCACCGAGGTACACCCCAGTGGCACTGAGCCACCACAGTGTCACCAAGCCACACATCAGGGCCAGCTTGGTGTCACCAAACTGCCCCGGTGTCACTGAGCCACCCCAGTGTCACCGAGCCACCCTGGTGTCACTGAGCCACACACCAGGGCCACCCTGGTGTCACCGAGCTACACCGGTGTCACTGAGCCACACACCAGGGCCACCCTGGTGTCACCGAGCTACACCGATCATGCCAGGGCCAGCCCCGTGTCACCGAACCGCTCCGGTGGCACCGAGCTACACCGGTGTCACCAAGCCACATGCCAGGGCCAGCCTGGTGTCCCCAAGCCACCCCAGTGTCACTGAGCCACTCCAGTGTCCCCAAGCCACACGCCAGGGCCACCCTGGTGGCACCAAACCACTCTGGTGTCACTGAGCCACCCCAGGGTCCCCAAGCCACACACCAGGGCCACCCTGGTGGCTACACTGGTGTCACCAAGACACCCCAGTGTCCCTGAGCTGTGCCGGTGTCCCCGAGCTGTGCCGGTGGCACTGAGTGTCCCCGAGCTGTGCCGGTGGCACTGTCCCCGAGCTGTGCCGGTGTCCCCGAGCTGTGCCGGTGTCACCGAGCCCCAGGCGCTGTCAATAATTCATGAGAAGCAGCGGCCGCTCTGCTCCCGCAGCTCAGGTTACCCCGCCCGGCCCGGCCAGCGCCAGCGCGGCGGCGTGGCACTGTCACCTGTGTCACCTGTGTCACCTGTGTCACCAGTGTCACCTGTGTCACCACTGTCACCTGTGTCACCTGTGTCACCACTGTCACCAGGCCTGGCACTGTCACCCGCAGCCACCAGTGCCACCCGCTGACACCAGATGACACATTCTGTCACCACTGCCACCACTGCCACCGCTGCCACTGCTGCCACCAGGCCTGGCACTTTCTGCCACCTTCTGCCACTGCTGCCACCCTCTGTCACCTGCTGTCACCCTCTGTCACCTGCTGTCACCCTCTGCCACCACCTGTCACCCTCTGCCACCCTCTGTCACCTTCTGCCACCCTCTGCCACTGCTGTCCCCAGGCCTGGCACCCCTGTCCAGGCTGCGGGGCTCCCACGGAGACGGTGCCATCCCCCATTCCCATTCCCATTCCCATCCCCATCCCCATCCCCATCCCCATTCCCATTCCCATTCCCATTCCCATTCCCATTCCTGCTCCCAATCCCATTCCCATTCCCATTCCCATCCCCATCCCCATCCCCATTCCCATTCCCATTCCCATTCCTGTTCCCATTCCCATTCTCATTCCCGTCTCCATTCCCATTCCCATTCCATTCCCATTCCCATTCCCATTCCCGTTCCCGTTCCCGTTCTCATTCCCATTCCCATTCCCATCCCCATCCCCATTCCCATTCCCACTCCCATCCCCATCCCCATCCCCATCCCCAATCCCATCCCCATCCCCATTCCCATTCCCATTCCCATTCCCATCCCCATTCCCATCCCCATTCCCATCCCCAATCCCATTCCCAATCCCATTCCCGTTCTCACGCTGCCCCCGCCAGTGGGAGATGCCGAGGGACGCTCGGTGCTCCCCCAACCGTGCCGGGGGATCCCGGGATCCCGGGGAATTCAGAGGGAATTCAGGGATTCAGGGGATTCGGGGGATTCAGGGAATTCAGGGATCCAAAGGAATTCAGGGAATTGGGGGATCTGGGGGATTCAGGGGATCCGGGGATTCGGGAGATCCAGAGGATTCAGGGGATCCGGGGATTTGGGGGATTCGGGGGATTCCGGGAGCCAGGGGAATTCAGGGAATTCAGGGATTTGGGGGAATTCAGGGAATTCGGGGATTTGGGGAATTCAGAGGATTCAGGAGATCCGGGGGATTGGGGGCATCCCGGAATTTGGGGGATTCAGGGGATCCCGGGATCCGGGGGAATTCAGGGAATTCGGGGATCCGGGGGATTGAGGGGATCTGGGGATTCGGGGATTCGGGGGAGCCAGGGGATCCCGGGAGCCAGGGGAATTCAGGGAATTCGGGGATCTGGGGGATTTCAGGAAATTCAGGGATCCGGGGGATTCCGGGATCCGGGAGAATTCGGGGGATTCAGGGATTTGGGGGAATTTGGGGGATTCGGGGGATTCAGGGGAGTCACGGGATTCAGGGATTTGGGGATTCCAGGATCCGGGGGATTTCAGGGGATTCAGGGATTTGGGGATTCCAGGATCCGGGGGAATTCGGGGATTCGGGGGAATTCAGGGGATTTCAGGGATTTCAGGGAGTTGGGGGAGTTGGGGATTCAGGGGATTTCAGGGGATTCAGGGATTTCGGGAATTCCAGGATCCGGGGGATTTCAGGGGATTTGGGGATTCCAGGATCCGGGGGATTTCAGGGATTTGGGGGAATTCAGGGGATTTCAGGGAGTTGGGGGAGTTGGGAATTCGGGGCATTTCAGGGATTCAGGGATTTCGGGGATTTGGGAATTCAGGGGAGTCGGGGATTCGGGGAAATTCAGGGGATTTCAGGGATTCGGGGAATTCAGGGAATTCAGGGAATGCCACCCCACGGGTCCCCACTGCATTCCAGAGTTCCTGGTGTTCCTGGAGCCACGGGAAAAGCTGGAGCAGCACATCCCACTCCCTCTCCCTGTTCCCTGGCTCATCCCAATTCCTCTCCCGGAGCGCTCCAGGGATTCTCCATCCGCCGCTTTTCCCTGGAAAATCCAGGAGCGGCCCCGCTGCCTCATCCCTGCTGAGCACAAATCCCTGTCCCGGCTCTTCCCGGAGCTCAATCCCATCCCAAATCCCTTCACGGCGGGAAAAAGGAATTCCCCCTCTGGAATACTGGGAGAGGGGAAGGGAGCCCGGGCTGCTTCCAGGGAATGCGGGAGAGAAGGGAAAAGGATCCTGGAACACCGAGAGGTGGGAAAAGGGAGCCTGGAACATCGGGAGATGGGAAGAGGAGCTCGGGCTCCATCCCGGGAATGCGGGAGATGGGAAAAAGAGCCCAGGTTTTCCCCCTGGAACACGGAAGGAGGGGAAAAGGAGCCCAGGTTTTCCTTCTGGAGTGCAGGAGAGGGGAAAAGGAGCTCGGGCTGCTTCCCTGGAATGCAGAAGATGAGAAAAGAAGCCCAGGTTTTCCCCCTGGAATTCCGGGAGTTGGGAAAAGGAGCTCGGGCTCCATCCTGGGAATGCAGGAGATGGGAAAAGGAGCCCAGGTTTTCCCCTGGAACATGGGAGAGGAGAGTGGGGAGTCCAAGCTGTTCCCTGGAATGCGGGAGAGGGGAAAAGGAGCTCGAGCTGCTTCCCTGAAACACCGGGAGAGGGAAAAGGAGCCCGGGTTTTCCTCCTGGAACATGGGAGAGGAGAGTGGGAAGTTCAAGCTCCATCCCTGAAATGCAGGAGAGGGGAAAAGGAGCTCGAGCTGCTTCCCTGGAACACTGGGAGAGGAGAGGGGGAGTCTAAGCTGCTTTCCTGGAACACCGAGAGATGGGAAAAGGAGTTGGGGTTTCTCCCTGGAATGCAGGAGATGGGAAAAGGAGCTCGGGTGGCTTCCCTGGAACACTGGGAGAGACAAGGAAGCCTCCCTGAAGCAAGGAAAGAACCCAGGTGCTTCCCTGGAACACCGGGAGATGGGAAAAGGAGCTCGGGCTGCATCCCGGGAATGCAGGAGAGGGGAAAAGGAGCCCGGGTTTTCCTCCTGGAATGCAGGAGATGGGAAAAGGAGCCCGGGCTGCATCCCTGGAACACTGGGAGAGACAAGGAAGCCTCCCTGGAATAAGGAAAGAGCCCAGGTGCTTCCCTGGAACACCGGGAGATGGGAAAAGGGAGCTCGGGTTTTCCCCTGGAAGATGGGAGAGGAGAGTGGGGAGTTCAAGCTGCTTCCCTGGAATGCAGGAGAGGGGAAAAGGAGCTCGGGCTGCTTCCCTGGAACACTGGGAGATGGGAAAAGGAGCCCGGGTTTCCCCCTGGAACACCGAGAGATGGGAAAAGAGCTCGGGCTGCTTCCCTGGAAACTGTGAGAGGAGAGGGGGAGTCCAAGCTGTTCCCTGGAATGCGGGAGAGGGGAAAAGGAGCCCGGGTTTCCCCCTGGAATGCAGGAGGTGGGAAAAAGAGCCCAGGTTTTCCTCCTGGAACATGGGAGAGGAGAGGGGGAGTTCGAGCTGTTCCCTTGGATTGCAGGAGAGATGGGAAAAGGAGACTGGAACACCAAGAGATGGGAAAAGGAGCCCGGGTTTTCCCCCTGGAACACCGAGAGATGGGAAAAGGAGCTCGGGCTCCATCCCGGGAATGCGGGAGAGGGAAAAAGGAGCTCGGGCTGCATCCCGGGAATGCGGAGAGGGGATAAAGGAACTCGGGCTCCATCCCGGGAATGCAGGAGAGGGGAAAAGGAGCTCAGGTTTCCCCCCTGGAACACCGAGAGATGGGAAAAACAGCTCGGGCTCCATGCCGGGAATGCAGGAGATGGGAAAAGGAGCCCAGGTTTCCCCCCTGGAACACCGAAATATGGGAAAAGGAGCTCGGGCTGCATCCCGGGAATGCGGGAGAGGGGAAAAGGAGCTCAGGTTTCCCCCTGGAACACCGAGAGATGGGAAAAGGAGCTCGGGCTGCATCCCGGGAATGCAGGAGAGGGGAAAAAGGAGCTCGGGCTCCATCCCGGGAATGCAGGAGAGGGGAAAAAACAGCTCGGGCTGCATCCCGGGAATGCAGGAAAGGGGAAAAAGGAGCTCGGGATCCATCCCGGGAATGCAGGAGAGGGAAAAAGGAGCCTGGGCTGCATCCCGGGAATGCAGGAGCGGGGAAAAAGGATCTCGGGCTCCATCCCGGGAATGCGGAGAGGGGAAAAGGAGCTCGGGCTGCATCCCGGGAATGCAGGAGAGGGAAAAAAAGGAGCCCCCTCCCCCCCGGTCGTGGCCACCCCCATCCCGTGTCCCTTCCCTCCCCGCACTCCACACGTGCCTCGCCACCCGCACGTGGTGCCGCGCGGGGGAGGCTGGAATTTTTTAGGAGCTGGAAATCTCGGCAGAACCTTCCCTAGCGTAGCGCTGTTGGGCTCCTGGATTTTTTTGGGGGGGTTTTGGGGGGTTTTTGGGGGGGTTTTGGGGCTGGTTTCGCGCACCCCACCCTGCCCAGAGCAAGAGCGAACAGCATCAACCGCAGGAGGATCGGCCGGGAATGATTCACGGCAGAATTCCCGCAATATTGGGAATATTCAGGAATGATCCGTTGGTTGGGATATTTAGGCTGTTGCAAAAAACAACCCCAAACCAAGAATTAATTAAAAAAAAAAAAAAAAAAATTACATCCATGCCCCATCCCTGGAAGTTCCCAAGGCCAGGTTGGAACAACCCGGGAGGGCAAAAATTTGTCCCTGCCCGTGGATCAGGACGAAGTCTCGACTCCCTTCCGCCCAGAACCATTCCAGGATCATTTTCCGGGGATAAAAAGCCCCTCCTCGGTTCCTTTTTTTGCCCCTTTGGCCTCGCCCAGAGCTCCTGTGCAGGTGCGGGAAGCACAAAGAACCCGCGGGGTTACGTAAGAGGAATTTTGGGAATTCGCTGCCTCCGTCAGCCACAGGTCAGCCCTGGGACAGAAGTTTTTTTAGGGAAGTTGGTCCAGGGGAGATCCAGAGGGGACCTGCAGCTGCTCAGCTCTGGGATCTCCATCCTCAGAGCCGGCTTGGGAAGAGCACAGAGGGGGAAATTCACTTTTCCGGCGGCTGCTGAAGGCGTTGGGGAGGGGTGGGGGATTTACCAGCCAAGGCCCAGCGGGGAACACAACCCCCCCAAAAATCCCATCAATCCCATAAAACCTCCTGCTCGGGGCTGTCCGGCACCCCCTGAGTGCGGGGAGCAGCTCCAGAGCCTCGCCAGACGGAACTCCCTGCACAACTTGAGCTCCCACACCCGGGAAAAATCGGGATTTTGGAGGGGGAGATCCACTCAGTTCTGCTCAAACCACCACCGGGGGGGAGGGTGGGGGAGAGTCACGAAATCAGCACCAGGCCTCGGCCAAAAAAAAAAAAAAAAATCCTCCCCCAAAACGCTCCTGCCGCACGCGCTGCCTGCCATTCCCAGGAAAATCGTCCCCCAAAAGCCCCCAAATCCCCCAAAATCGCGGCTCTCCAGCACGAGCGCATCTCCGCAAACCCCGTTCTTCGCTTTTCTCCCCTCACCAACCCCCCCCCCCCAAGAAAGAAAAGCAGCAGCGCTCGGCATCATCCCACGCTCGCCGGGCAACCCTCGCTGTCCATTCCCAGCTCCCCGGTGCCAGCCTGGAACGCCGAGCCTCGGCCTCCTCCCTCCGCCCACCCCCGGGCACCCACGGAACGCCCCCGGGGACACCCACGGGTACCCACGGAACGCCCCCGGGGACACCCACGGGTACCCACGGAACGCCCCCGAGGACACCCACGGGTACCCGCGGCCCCCCGCACATCCCATCCCGCGCATCCCGCGCATCCCTCGGCCGCCCCCGCCGAGCTCTCCGCCTCTCCCCGCTGCCTCCCCGGTGTGTCCCCGGTGTGTCCCCGGTACCTGATGGCGGCCCGAGCCACCATCGCCGCGGCGGCCGCCGGCGGCGGAGCGGGGCGGGAGCGGCGCGGGGCGGGGGCGGCGGCGGGGCCGGGCGGGGAGCGGCGCGCACGGCGGATCCCCCGCGGGTTCGGCCCCCGCCGCCGCCAGCGGGGCTCAGTTTTTAGGAGTTGTCATGGCAACGGCCAGCCCGGTGCGCACGGGAAGGGGCGGGCGCACGGAAAAACTTCAGCGGCTCCGCGGGGCTCCCCGGTACCCGCCGAGCTCCGGTGGATCCCACGCTCCCCGCTTCTTGCCGCGGGTCGCGGTGTTCCCCACACCCCGCTATGGGGGATTCGCCCCCACAGACCCCCGGGGGGAGGCGTGGGGGGCGGGGGGCAGCGCCCACCCCCGCTCCGGGCACCGGGAGCGGCGGCGCTGCCTCCTCGGAGCTCCGGGACCCACCCCGGTGACCCCCGGAGCCCCTTCCGTGGGTTCTGCCGCCGTGGTCCCGGCCCCGCAGCGGGGGAGCCCCCCAAGATCGCGTTCGGGGGGCGGTCGGAGCCCCTCCCCGGGCCGGGTCGGTGCCGGTACCTGTCTCGGTGGTCCTGCTCCGGCCGCGGCCGCTCCGCTGCTGGCGCCCGCGGGACCGGATCCCGCAGGAAACTCCCGGCTCCGGCAGCAGCTCGGCCCCTTTCCTGCCAGGAAGGGACAAACGGCACCGCCGGCCACCGCCCCGCCGGGCCGCGTCCTGCCCGCAGCGAGGGGACAGCGCGGGGCACGGGAGGGGACAGCGCGGGGCACGGGAGGGGACAGCGGGGGTCACGGGAGGGGACAGAGCGAGGAACCTGAGGGGACAGAGTGGGGAACACGAGGGGACAGAGCGGGGCACGGGAGGGGACAGAGCGAGGAACCCGAGGGGACAGAGTGGGGAACACGAGGGGACAGCGCGGGGCACGGGAGGGGACAGCGAGGGGCACGGGAGGGGACAGCGAGGGGCACGGGAGGGGACAGAGCGGGGAACCCGAGGGGACAGAGTGGGGAACACGAGGGGACAGTGGGGGGCACGGGAGGGGACAGCGAGGGGCACGGGAGGGGACAGAGCGGGGCACGGGAGGGGACAGAGCGGGGAACCCGAGGGGACAGCGCGGGGCACGGGAGGGGACAGCGGGGGGCACGGGAGGGGACAGCGCGGGGGACGGGAGGGGACAGAGCGGGGAACCCGAGGGGACAGATCAGGGAACGGGAGGGGACAGAGCGGGAAACTGCCAGTGGGGAAGGGGCACAGGGGGTACAGGGGGTACAGGAGGTACAGGAGGTACAGGGGGGCACAGGGGACAGCGGGTCACAGGGGAATGTGGGTCTGTGCCAGCTCTGGGGTCAGTGGGGTCAGTGCCAGCTCTGGGGTCAGTGCCAGCTTTGGGGTCAGTGCCAGCATTGGGGTCAGTGCCAGCATTGGGGTCAGTACCAGCTCTGGGTCAGTGCCAGCTTTGGGGTCAGTGCCAGCATTGGGGTCAGTCCGATTTGGGGTCAGTGCCAGTTTTGGGGTCAGTGCCAGCTCCGGATGCGGGCCCGGCCCTATCAGGAGCACAGGAAACACCTTGGAGGGACCGGGATTGTCCCTTCCTGAGGGACCTGGGCGGGACAAACCACAAGACCGACCCGAGTGGGGACAGACCCGGGACGGGACAGAGCCGGTACTGGACAGACCCGGCATGGGACAGACCCGGGACAGACCCGATACGGGACAGACCCAGAATGGGACAGAGCCGAGTGGGGACAGACCCGGTACGGGACAGACCCGGCATGGGACAGACCCGGGACAGAGCCGGTACGGGACAGACCCAGGACAGACCCGGGACAGGACAGACCCGGGACAGACCCGGTACGGGACAGACCCGGGTGGGGACAGACACGGGTGGGGACAGACACGGGCGGGGACAGACCCGATACGGGACAGACCCAGAAGGGGACAGACCCGGCTGGGGACAGACCCGGTACGGGACAGACCCGGGTGGGGACAGACACGGGCGGGGACATTCCGGCAGCACGGCCCGGACACAGGGACACGGGGACAGAGGGACACGGGGACAGAGGGACACGGGGACAATGGGACAGAGGGACAAAGGGACACGGGGACAAAGGGGCACGGGGACAATGGGACAGAGGGACACGGGGACAGAGGGACAGAGTGACGATAGGACACGGGGACAAAGGGACACAGGGACACAGGGACGCGGGGGTGGGTCACAGCTCCGGCCAGGCACAGGGCCACGTCACGGCGCTGCCACCCTTGGGGACACGGGGACAAGGTCACAGCTCCGGCCGGGCACAGGGCCACGTCATGGCGCTGCCACCCTTGGCATGGCGGGAGGGACTCACCCCGGCCCCACGGGTGTCCCCATGTCCCCTCCCCTGTCCCCTGACTGTCTCCAGACCCCTCCAGCTGTCCCCGCTGGATGTCCCTGTCCCCCCTTTCCTGTCCCCTGGATGTCCCCATCCCCCCCTTTCCTGTCACCTGACTGTCCCCCTGCCCCCTTTCCTGTCCCCTGGATGTCCCCTGGATGTCCCCCTGCCCCCTTTCCTGTCCCCTGGATGTCGCCCTGCCCCCCTTTATGTCACCTGAATGTCCCCCTGCCCCCTTTCCTGTCACCTGACTGTCCCCCTGCCCCCTTTCCTGTCCCCTGGATGTCCCCTGGATGTCCCCCTGCCCCCTTTCCTGTCCCCTGACTGTCCCCCTGCCCCTTTTCCTGTCCCCTGGATGTCCCCTCTGTCCCTCCAGCTGTCCCCTGCAGGAGCTCAGCCGTGTGACACCTGCGCCACCCCGACTGCTGCCACCGCCCCCTGGCAGTGTCACTTCGGCAGTGTCACCCGGCAGTGTCACCCCAGCCCCCGGCAGTGTCACCCTGGCCCCCGACAGTGTCATCCTGACCCCAGGCAGTGTCACCCTGGCAGTGTCATCCGGCAGTGCCGCCCGGGCCCCTGGCAGTGCCACCCTGGCCATGTCACCCGTCAGTGTCACCATGGCAGTGCCACCCTGGCCCCTGGCAGTGTCACCCTGGCCATGTCACCCGGCAGTGTCACCATGGCAGTGTCAACCCAGCCCCCGGCAGTGTCACCCTGGCCCCCGACAGTGTCATCCTGACCCCTGGCAGTGTCACTCTGGCAGTGTCACCCGGCTCCTGGTAGTGTCACCTGGCAGTGTCACCCAGCTCCTGGCAGTGTCACCCAGCAGTGCCACCCGGCAGTGTCACCCTGGCAGTGCCACCCTGGCAGTGTCACCCGGCAGTGCCACCCCGGACCCTGGCCCCTGGCAGTGTCATCCTGGGAGTGTCACCCTGGCAGTGCCACCCGGCAGTGTCACCCCGGACCCTGGCCCCTGGCAGTGTCATCCTGGGAGTGTCACCCTGGCAGTGCCACCCGGCAGTGTCACCCCGGACCCTGGCCCCTGGCAGTGCCACCCTGGACCCTGGCAGGGCCACCCAGCAGTGCCATCCTGGCAGTGTCACCCTGGTCATGTCACCCAGCAGTGCCACCCTGACAATGTCACTCTGGCAGGGCCACCCTGGCCCCTGGCAGTGTCACCCGGCAGTGTCACCCTGGCAGTGTCACCATGGCAGTGCCACCCGGCAGTGCCACCTGGCAGTGTCACCCCAGCAGTGTCACCTGGCAGTGTCACCATGGCAGTGCCACCTGGCAGTGTCACCCTGGCAGTGTCACCCAGCAGTGTCACCCTGGCCCCTGGCAGTGCCACCCAGCAGTGCCACCTGACAGTGTCACCCTGGCAGTGTCACCCTGGCAGTGTCACCCTGGCCCCTGGCAGTGTCACCATGGCAGTGTCACCCTGGCAGTGTCACCTGGCAGTGTCACCCGGCAGTGCCACCTGGCAGTGTCACCCGGCAGTGTCACCAGGCAGTGTCACCATGGCAGTGTCACCTGGCAGTGTCACCATGGCAGTGTCACCGCCAGAGCTGTCACCTTTGTCCCCACTCTTGTCCCCAGGCCCCGGGGACACGTCCACACCTGGCATTTGTGTCCCTTCCTGGTCCCCGCTGTCCCCGGGAGCGGCGCCAGGATTTGTCCTTTGCTCGGGATCCGGAAATTTCCATTGGGAATTTTGGGGGTTTTTTTGGGGATTTTTTAATCCTCATGGAGAGGAAACTTCCCGGATTTCCTTCGGGAGAGCTGAGAAGGCTCCGCTCCCCGCGGGCTGCCCCGTCCCCCGAATTCCAGGATTCCCGAATTCCAGGATTCCCAAATTCCGGGATTCCCAAATTCCAGGATTCCCAAATTCTGTGATTCCCGAATTCCAGGATTCCCAAATTCCAGGATTCCCGAATTCCAGGATTTCCAAATTCCAGGATTCCCGAATTCCAGGATTCCTGAATTCCGGGATTCCCAAATTCCGGGATTCCCAAATTCCAGGATTCCCGAATTCTGGAATTCCAGGATTCCAGGATTCCCAAATTCCAGGATTTCCAAATTCCGGGATTTCCAAATTCCAGGATTCTCGAATTCCAGGATTCCTGAATTCCAGGATTCCCAAATTCCAGGATTTCCGAATTCCAGGATTCCCAAATTCCAGGATTCCCGAATTCCAGGATTCCTGAATTCCAGGATTCCCGAATTCTGGGATTCCCAAATTCCAGGATTCCCAAATTCCAGGATTTCCAAATTCCAGGATTCCCAAATTCCAAGACTTCCAAATTCTAGGATTCCTGAATTCCAGGATTACCAAATTCCAGTATTTCCGAATTCCAGGATTCCCAAATTCTGGGATTCCGGGAGCTTGCCTAGGAGCCAGGAAAATTCCAGTGGCCCCACAGAGCTGGGAACGAATCCCAGCAGGGCAGGGAGGGAACAGGAGCGGGGATGGTGGGAATGGGATCGGGATTGGGAATGGGATTGGGAATGGGATCGGGAATGGGATCTGAAATGGGATTGGGAATGGGATCAGGAATGGGATCTGAAATGGGATTGGGAATGGGATCAGGAATGGGATCTGAAATGGGATTGGGAGTGGGAATTCCTGCTTGGGAATACACGTGGGGGTGCTGATGGTGTGAATGGGGCTGGATCCTCACACGGGAATGGGACCAGGAATGGGAATCAGGAATGGGAATCAGGAATGGGAATCAGGAATGGGAATCAGGAATGGGAATTTCTACTTGGGAAAACACGTGGGGGTGCTGGGATGGTGGGAATGGGGCCAGAGCCTCGCACGGGAATGGGAATGGGAATGGGATTGGGAATGGGATTGGGAATGGGATCGGGAATGGGATTGGGAATGGGATCAGGAATGGGATTGGGAATGGGATCGGGAATGGGATTGGGAATGGGATCAGGAATGGGATCAGGAATGGGACTGGGAATGGGATTGGGAATGGGATCGGGAATGGGATTGGGAATGGGATTGGGAAGCCACGAGAGCCCTAATGATGAATTATTTAAGGCCGCAGCTCTCTCTGTGTTTCATTTTGGGGCGCCACCAGCGCAGGCCCAGCGCGGGAGGTGACACCGCTGTCACCAAGGTCCCCCTGGCAGCGCCACCGCTCCAAGGTTCCACCCTCCGAGCTGCCCCTCTGTGACATCAGCCCGGGCTGGTGGCACCGCCAGGGCCACCAGAGGTGACAGCTCCACTCCGCCTCTGCCACCTGCGCTGGCACCGATGGCTCTGCTGGCCCTGCTCGTCCTGCTGGCCCTGGCCGGGCCCGTGGGGGGCACGTGGGACACCTGCAGGTCGGTGGCCCCAGGGGCTCGGGGACACTCGGGGCTGTCCTGGCAGGGATGAGCCCCTCGGGGGTCCCTGTCCCCGCTGTCCCCGCTGTCCCCGAGCAGGGCACCGATGGCTTTGTGCTTCCAGAGGGACCTGCGGGCTCCGGCCCATGGCCTTCGACCACAGCTCCGAGCTTCTGGAATATTCCTTGGATGGCGATTACAAACCTTTGGATGGAGCCTCTCAGGACGGGGGTGGCACCGGGGTGCACCCGGGGGCCTGGCCCGGCATCGTCAGCGTCCAGGCCCGGCTGGAGAACGGCACGTGGCACATGTGCTCCGGGGCCCTCATCCACCCCCAGTGGGTGCTCACGGTGGCACACTGCTTCGTGGGGACTGGGTAAGGAGAGGCAGGGACGGGGATGTCCCCAGAAATGGGACAGGGGTGTCCCCAAAGCAGGATCAAGGATGTCACAAGAGGGGGGTCAGGGATGTCCTCAGAACAGGGTCAGGGATGTCCCCAAAGAAGAGAGAGGAATGTCCCCAAAAATGGGACAGGGATGTCCCCACAGCAGGGTCAGGGATATCCCCACAGCAGGGACAGGGATGTCCCCATAAGGAAGGACAGGGATGTCCCCATAAGGAAGGACAGGGATGTCCCCACAGGAGGGACAGGAATGGCCCCACAGGAGGGTCAGGGATGTCCCCACTCGAGGTTCAGGGATGTCCCCCAGCACAGGAAGGGAATTGCGCTGCCACATCCCGCGGGTCTGCTCCATCAATCCTTTCTCCATCTCCACCTCAGGGACACCTCCAGGTGGGAAGTGGTGATCGGAGCCACGGATCTGAGCCAGCCGGGCCCCGAGGCTGAGCTTCGCCACATCCTGAGGCTCCTGGTGCACCAATATTACAACCCGGCCACGGCCAGGAACAACATCGCCCTGCTGGAGCTGGACCAGCCCGTGGAGTGCAGCGACTACATCCAGCTGGGCTGCGTGCCCGACAGCTCCCTGGCAGTGGCCGAGCTCAGAACCTGCTTCATCGCGGGCTGGAGAGCCAGCCCGGACAGCGGTCAGTGCCCGCCGGGACAGGGCCCGGGGCTGCGGGGGGCTCGGCCCGGAGCCCCGGGGCTGGGCCGGGCCCCGCGGGGCCCCCCGAGCTTGCGGTGCTCAGAGCCCTCTGTGCCCTCTGTGCCCGCAGCTCCCGGGCCGCGCCTGGTGCTGCAGGAGGCCAAGGTGCGGCTCATCGACGTCCAGCTGTGCAACAGCAGCCGCTGGTACGGGGGGGCCGTGCACCCCCAGGACCTGTGCGCGGGGTACCCGCGGGGCGGCATCGACACCTGCCAGGTGCGGGCGTGGGGACAGGGACCCCTGGGACCCCTGGAACCCCTCAAAGCCATCCCAGGGACCCCTGATCCCAAATAGGATCCCCTGGAACCCCTCAGAGCCATCCCAGGGACCCCTGGGACCCCTCAGAGCCAGCCCAGGGACCCCTGACCCCAACCAGGGCCCCATGAAACCCCTCAGAGCCAGCCCAGGGACCCCCTGAACCCCTCCGAGCCAGCCCAGGGATCCCTGACCCCAACCACGACCCCTCAGAGCCAGCTGAGGGACCCCTGACCTCCACCAGGACCCCCAGGAACCCCTCAGAGCCAGCCCAGGGACCCCTGAAACTCCTCACATCCATTCCAGGGACCCCTGACCCCAAACAGGACCCCCTGGAACCCCTCAGAGCCAGCCCAGGGACCCCTGACCTTAACTAGGGCCCCATGAAACCCCTCAGAGCCATCCCAGGGACCCCTGGGACCCCTCAGAGCCAGCCCAGGGACCCCTGACCCCAACCAGGGCCCCATGAAACCCCTCAGAGCCAGCCCAGGGACCCCCTGAAACCTCTCAGAGCCAGCCTAGGGACCCCTGGAACCCCTCTGAGCCAACCCAGGGACCCCTGGAACCCCTCTGAGCCAACCCAGGGACCTCCTGAAGCCCCTCACATCCATCCCAGGGATCCCTGATCCCAAACAGGACCCCCTGGAACCCCTCACATCCAGCCCAGGGACCCCAAACAGGACCTGGCCCCGCCTGGCCCTGTCCCGGTGCCCTCCCAGCCCCGAGGTCCCACCACTGCCGGCTGTCCCTGCCCCATCCGTGTGTCCCTGCCTGTTGTCCCCTTGTCCCCAAGGCCTGGCACTGCACCCAGCCAGCCCAGCCAGCGCTCCCGGCAGCCCCAGGTGTGGAGATCCTGGAATTTCCCTTCCCTGGCCGGCCCTGGATGAGCCCAGCCCGAGGCAGCCCCATCCTGCTCCAGGCTGGAGCCTCCAGAGCGGAGCCTTTCCATGGGAATCCAGCCGGGAATGCGGCTCTGGAAGGGCTTGGGATGGGAAGGGCCGGGCCCAGGGCTGGCAGCAGCCCCTGACCCCTCTCTCCTGGCGCAGGGGGACATCGGGGGCCCCCTGGTCTGCAAGGACAACGTTGGTGACTACTTCTGGCTGGTGGGACTGGCCAGCTGGGGCCGAGGCTGCGCCGGGGCCAAGCGACCCGGGGTGTTCACGTCCAGCCAGCACTTCCACACCTGGATCCAGGTCCAGATGGGTTTGCTCCCACCAGAAGCTGATGTTCCTCCACCAGAGCCCCTCCCAACCCTCTCCCTGGAGCTGGAGCTGGAGCCGGAGCCAGAGCCAGACTCGGATTTTAGCGATCTGGAGAATCCCAACCCGGCGGACACGGGGGAATCTACGGACCTTTCCTACCAACAACAGATCCTGGGGAAATTCCTCAACCTGCTGCTGGAGCTGCTGCAGTTCCTGAAAGGAAAGAAAGCCTGAGCAGCGGGATGAGCTGATCCAGCTGTGGCGAGCGTTCCCTGCCGGGGCAGTGGCCACGGGGCCAAGGTGAGCCCCGGTGCCCGGGGCTGCTGAGCCCTGCCCACGCTGACCCCGGCGCCCGCCCCGACCGTGAATCCACTTTGGATTGAAATAGAATTGTTCCTGTTTCCACTTCTCCACCTTGTCCGGTTCCTTGTCCTGGGGAAAAGAGGGATGGGATGATTTGGGATAAAATAAATATAATATATAATTATAAAATATAAAATATAAAATATAAAATATAAAATATAAAATATAAAATATAAAATATAAAACATAAAATATAAAATATAAAATATAATATATAATATATAATATATAATATATTATAAATAATAGATAATAGATAATAGATAATACATAATACATAATACATAATACATAACACATAATTTATAATAGATAATAGATAATAGATAATAGATAATAGATAATAGATAATACATAATACATAATGCATAATGCATAATACATAATAAATATATAATAGAAAATAGAAAATAGAAAATATATAACAGAAAATAGATAATATACAATATACAATACACAATATATAATATATGATATATAATATATAACCTATAATTTATACTATGTTATCTTACATAATATATAATAAATATATACTATATAATATATAATAATATATAGTATATAGTATATAGTATATAGTATATAAAATATAATATGTAGTATATAAAATTATAATAGATAATAGATAATAGATAATATATCATGTATTAGATATTAGATATTAGATAATAGATAATATAGTATAAATTATAGGTTATATGTTATATATCATATATTATATATTGTGTATTGCATATTGTATATTATCTATTTTCTCTTTTCTATTATATATTATATATTCATTATCTATTATCTATTAACTTATATATTATATATTACATATTACATATTACATATTACATATTATATATTATATATTATATATTATATGTTATATATTATATATTATATATTATATATTATATATTATATATTATATATTATATATTATATATTATATATTATATATTATATATTATATATTATATATTATATATTTTATATTTTATATTTTATATTATATCTATATTGGGGGGGACGAGGGGGAGCCGGGGAGGGGAGGATGGGCCGGGCAGGTGGAGAGAGGGAGAAACTTCTCCAGGCCAGGATTCCTCCAGCAGAGCCTCGGCTGTGCCATTCCCGGGAAAAGCCGTCGGGAGGGACGGGAATGGCAGCAGCCGGGGATCCCGCGGGGCTGGGCAGGTGCTGGAGGTGCCACCCAGGGCTGTCCCCGCTGTCACCAGCTCCTGTCTCTGAGCTGCCGGGACCCCCCATCCCAACCCTCAGGGACCCAGTTGGGATCCCTGCATTTGGGATCTCTCCTCACTGGGGATAATCCCGAGGTGCCCAGAGGCCATCCTGTGCTTTGGGATGTCCCTCCCTGTGAAAAATGAGGTTCACATATTTTTATATAGAATTTAAAAGTTTAATAGAAAGACAATTTGGAGATAAAAATAAAGTAAAATATACAGATACAGCCCAGTGTCTCTGCATTCACCTCACTAACAAAGGATTGTCCCATAAAAACAGAACCCTATTACATATCCATAAATTCTCATACATAATCAGACATTCTTTTTAAGTCTTTTTGATGTTCCTTTGTTTAGTTTTTACCTTTCCCCCTTCCCAACAGATCAATCTTCTTTGTGCCGCTGGGTTTTATATCCTCTGATAACGGGTGAAATAAATCTTTCTCTTGGAGATCTTGGAGGAAAAGATAATTTTAAGAATGCAGGGGCGTCTCTGACTGTCTTTTCAGTCTTTGGGTTATATAAACAAAAGAAGTTTGTGCTTTAGTATCATGTTATAGTCTAATATATATATATATATATATATATATATATATGTATGTATGTATTATACTGCTATTTCTAAGTTTCATCAATAACAGAAATAAAAGAAATTATATTAATACAATGAAGTTTTCTAACCTTATACATATAACGTTGATTTTAATGTTTATTAAAAGCCAATTATATAATACGCAATTATAACACTCCCTGGAATGTCCATCCCGGTACTCCGCCTTCCCGCCACCTCCTCCCGGGACTACAACTCCCATCATGCCCCGCGCCCCCCCGCCCGCATCACGTGATCGACCGGGCCACTGCCGGGACCGCCCTGGGACAGTGCGGGGACAGCCCGGGCCGGCACCGGGACACCCGGCGACAACCGGGACAGCGCCATGGGGCCGCAGGGCCGCCAGCACCCCTGGCTGCACCCATGGGTGCTGCTGCTGCTGCTGCTGCCCCTGCGAGCCGCGGCCGCCGCTCGCCCCAACTTCGTGCTGGTGCTGGCGGACGATCTGGGCTACGGGGACCTGGGCTGCTACGGGCACCCTTCGTCCGCCACACCGAACCTGGACTGGCTGGCGGCCCGCGGGCTGCGCTTCACCGATTTCTACAGCGCCGCCGCCGTCTGCAGCCCGTCCCGGTACGGCCCCCGCGGCGGCAACCGGGAGGGAGCGGCGGGGATGGAGCGGCGGGACCCGGGAGGGGATGGAGCGATGGGATCCGGGATGAACGGGAGGGGATGGAGCGGCAGGACACGGGAGGGGATGGAGCGGGATCCGGGATGAACGGGAGGGGATGGAACGGCGGGATCCGGGAGGGGATGGAGCGGCGGGACCCGGGAGGGGATGGAGCGATGGGATCCGGGATGAACGGGAGGGGATGGAGCGGCGGGACCCGGGAGGGGATGGAGTGGCGGGACACGGGATGAACGGGAGGGGATGGAGCGGCGGGACCCGGGAGGGGATGGAACGGCGGGATCCGGGAGGGAGCGGCGGGGATGGAGCGGCGGGACCCGGGAGGATCGGGAGGGGATGGAGCCGTGGTACCGGGACGATCGGCGGGATCCGGGATAAACGGCAGGGGATGGAGCGGCGGTGCCCGGGATAAACGGGAGGGGATGGAGCGGCGGGACGCGGGAGGGGATGGAGCGGCGGGACCCGGGATAGACGGGAGGGGATGGAGCGGCGGGACCCGGGATAAACGGGAGGGGATGGAGCGGCGGGACCCGGGATAAACGGGTGGGGATGGAGCGGCGGGATCCGGGAGGGAGCGGCGGGGATGGAGCGGCGGGACCCGGGAGGATCGGGAGGGGATGGAGCCGTGGTACCGGGACGATCGGCGGGATCCGGGATAAACGGCAGGGGATGGAGCGGCGGTACCCGGGATAAACGGGAGGGGATGGAGCGGCGGGACACGGGAGGGGATGGAGCGGCGGGACCCGGGATAAACGGGTGGGGATGGAGCGGCGGGACCCGGGAGGGGATGGAGCGGGATCCGGGATGAACGGGAGGGGATGGAGCGGCGGGACACGGGAGGGAATGGAGCGGGATCCGGGATGAACGGGAGGGGATGGAACAGCGGGACGCGGGAGGGGATGGAGCGGTGGGACCCGGGATAAACGGGAGGGAATGGAGCGGTGGGACCCGGGAGGGGATGGAGCGGCGGGATCCGGGATAAACGGGTGGGGATGGAACCGTGTTACCGGGAGGATCGGGAGGGGGACAAACTTGCGGTGTCCCGGGAGAGACCGGGGAATAAACCCGCTGCGTCCTGCGGAAAACAGGTCCGGGATAAACCCTCCGTGTCCCGGGATAGATGAGGGGATAAACCCAACGTGTCCCGGGATAAACGGGCGGTCATGGACCTGCGGTGTCCCGGGACAGACGGACAGTGCTGACCCCTTGGTGTCCCGGGACAGACGGACTGTGCTGACCCCTCGGTGTCCGGGGACAGACGGACAGTGCTGACCCCTCGGTGTCCCGGGACAGACGGACAGTGCTGACCCCTCGGTGTCCCGGGACAGACGGACAGTGCTGACCCCTCGGTGTCCCGGGACAGACGGACAGTGCTGACCCCGCGGTGTCCGGGGACAGACGGACAGTGCTGACCCCTCGGTGTCCCGGGACAGACGGACAGTGCTGACCCCGCGGTGTCCCGGGACAGACGGACAGTGCTGACCCCTCGGTGTCCCGGGACAGACGGACAGTGCTGTGTGTCCCGCCTGTCGCCGCTCATGTCCCGTGTCCCCGCTCCCGCAGGGCCGCGCTGCTGACCGGCCGCCTCCCGGTGCGCTCCGGGATTTATCCCGGGGTGTTCGACCCGGGCTCCCGGGGGGGGCTCCCGCTGGCCGAGGTCACCGTGGCCGAGGTGCTGAAGGCTCAGGGCTACGCCACGGCCATGGTTGGCAAGTGGCACCTGGGTTATGGCATCAACGGCTCCTTCCTGCCCGTGCACCAGGGCTTCGATCACTTCCTGGGGGTGCCCTACTCCCATGACCAGGTGAGGGGCTCCAGGTGTGCGGGGCAGGGGCTTGGTTGGGAGCAGCTCTGTCCTGGGCCGTTTTTAGGGTGGGAAAAGCTCCCCCCTGGGCTCCTGGCTGGTCGCTGTGGCCCCCTGTCCCCGCTTTGTGCCCCTCAGACCCCTCTTTGTGCCACTCAGAACCCTCTCCTTGCCCCTCAAACCCCTCTCCGTGCCCCTTCCCTGTTCCCTGTGCCCCCGTCCCCTTTTTGTGCCCCCTTGTCCCCTCTCTGTGCCCCCAGACCCCTCTCCGTGCCCCCAGACCCCTCTCCATGCCCCTAGACCCCTCTCCGTGCCCTGTCCCTCTCCCCACTCTCTAACAGGGGGTTCCACACTGACAACCCCGACCACCTCCCCACCTCCCATCCCCTTCCTCCCCCTCCCCAATAAAAACAAACCCCCCGTGGCGTCCCCCAGGGTCCGTGCCAGAACCTGACCTGCTTCCCTCCGGACACCAAATGTTTCGGGACGTGCGACCAGGGCGTGGTGCCGCTGCCGCTGCTCTGGAACCTCAGCATCATCCAGCAGCCCGTCTCCTTCCCCGAGCTCGTTCCCCTCTACAACAAATTCTCCCGGGATTTCATCGCCGACTGCGCCCGCCAGCGCCGCCCCTTCCTGCTCTACTACGCTTCCCATGTGGGGAAAACCGGGAGGGGGTTCCGGGAAATTGGGGAGGGAGGGAGGGGGGAAATGGGGAATGGGAAAGGGAAAAGATGAAGGAAAAAGGGGAATGGGAAAATGGAAAGGGAAGGGGAATGGGGAATGGGGAAGGAAAAGGAGAAGAGAAATGGGAATGGGAAGGGGAAGGAGAAGGGGAAGGGGAAGGGGAAGGGGAAGGGGAAGGGGAAGGGGAAGGGGAATGGGAATGGGGAATGGGAATGGGAATGGGAATGGGAATGGGAATGGGAAGGGGAAGGGGGAAGGGGAATGGGGAATGGGAAGGGGAAGGGGAAGGGGGAATGGGAAATGGGGAAAGAGAAGGGAAATGGGAAAAGGGGAAGGGAAATGGGAAGGGGAATGGGAAAGGGAAAAGGGAAGGGGGAAAGGGGAATGGAAAAAGAGAAAGGGAATGGGAAAGGGGAAAGGGAATGGGAATGGGAAAAGGGGAAAGGGGAAAGAGAAGGGAAATGGGAAGGGGAATGGGAAAGGGAAGGGGGAATGGGAAAAGGGAAGGGGGAAAGAAAAGGAGAAGGGGAAGGGAAAAGGGAAAGGGAAAAGGGGAAGGGAAAGGGAATTGGGAAAAGGGGAAGGGGGAATGGGAAAGGGAAGGGGGAATGGGAAATGGGAAATGGGAAAAGGGGAAGGGAAAAGGGAAAAGAAATGGGAAAAGGGGAAGGGAAGGGAAGGGAAGGGAAGGGAAGGGAAGGGAAGGGAAGGGAAGGGAAGGGAAGGGAAGGGAAGGGAAGGGAAGGGAAGGGAAGGGAAGGGAAGGGAAGGGAAGGGAAGGGAAGGGAAGGGAAGGGAAGGGAAGGGAAAAGGGGAGGGAAGAGAAAACGGAAGGGAAAAGGAAAAAAGGGAGGGGAAGGGAAGGGAAAAGGGAAAAAAGGGAAAAAAGGGAAAAGGGAAGGGATCCCTGGGGAGGTCCACAAGGAGAACAGGGAAGCATCTCCCCTCCCGCCACCCCAAAATCTGCTCCTGCATGACCTGGGGATGCCATTCCCGCACAAATCCCATTGGAATGGCGCTCTTAGGCCGATTCTTTCTGGAGCTTCCCTGTTCCCCCCGTGGACCTCCCCACCCTCCCACCGCAGGGGCTCGGGGACAAGTCAGGCTCCTGTCCCCTGTCCCCTGTCTGATCCTGGCGCTCCTTCCCCAGCACACGCACTACCCGCAGTTTTCCAGCCGGGAATTCGCGGGGCGGACGCGGCGCGGGCCCTTCGGGGACGCGCTGGCCGAGTTCGATGACTCCGTGGGGCAGCTGCTGCAGGCGCTGCGGGACAACGGCCTGGAGAGCTCCACACTGCTGTTCTTCACCTCCGACAATGGGTGAGGGGTGGGGGGACAGCGGGAGACACCCCAAATGTCACCTGGGCTTGGTGGGACACCTCCAGTGTCACCTGGGTTTGGTGAGACATCCCCAAACGTCACCTGGGTTTGGTGGGACATCCTCAAATGTTCCTGGGTTTGTGGGACACCCCCAATGTCACCTGGGTTTGTGGGACATCTCCAGTGTCACCTGGGCTTGTGGGACATCCTCAATGTCACCTGGGTTTGGTGGGACACCTCCAGTGTCACCTGGGCTTGGTGGGACATCCCCAAATGTCACCTGGGCTTGTGGGACATCCCCAGTGTCACCTGGGTCTGGTGGGACACCCACAATGTCATCTGAGTTTGTGGGACATCCCCAGTGTCACCTGGGTCTGGTGGGACACCCCAAATGTCACCCGGGTTTGGTGGGACACCTCCAGTGTCACCTGTGTTTGGTGGGACATCCTCAATGTCACCTGGGTTTGGTGGGACACCTCCAGTGTCACCTGGGCTTGGTGGGACATCCCCAAATGTCACCTGGGTTTGTGGGACACCTCCAAATGTCACCTGGGTTTGTGGGACATCCCCAAATGTCACCTGGGTTTGGTGGGACATCCCCAAATGTCATCTGGGTTTGGGTCAGGTGTGTGACACCCCAAATGTCACCTGGGCCTGGTGGGACACCTCCAGTGTCATCTGGGCTTGGTACATCCCAAATGTCACCTGGGTCTGGTATGACACCCCCAAATGTCCCTGGGTTTGGGTCACCCCCAAATGTCACCTGGGCTTGGTGGGACACCCCAAATGTCACCTGGGCTTGGTGGGACACCCTCAAATGTCCCCAGGGTTTCCTGTGCCACCCCAAATGTCCCCTGGGTTTGGTCCCCGCTCGTGCCAGCTGCAGTCCTCCCATTTCCCCCCGTGTGTGACCCCGCTGGGCTGTGCCACCCCCTTGTGCCACCCTCGGGGAGCCAGAGCCGCGCTGGCACTGCCCGGTCCTGTCCCTGGCCCTGTCCCTGGCCCTGGCCCTGGCCCTGTCCCTGTCCCTGTCCCTGTCCCTGGCACCAGTGGTGGCACCCAGTGGTGGCACCGCCCAGCCCTGTCCCTGGCACTGCCCGGCCCTGAACTTTGCACCCGTGTGGCACCTGGGGTGGCACCTGGTGGCACCTGAAGGTGACACCAGCCCAGCCCTGTCCCTGGCACCTGGGGTGGCACCTGGTAGCACCTGGGGTGGCACCAACCCAGCCTTGTCCCTGACACCTGGGGTGGCACCTGGTGGCACCTGAAGGTGACACCAGCCCAGTCCTGTCCCTGGCACCCGGGGTGGCACCTGGTGGCACCTGGGGGTGTCACCGCTCCTTGTCCCCAGCCCCTCCACGCTGCGCATGGCCCGCGGGGGCAGCGCCGGCCACCTCAGGTGTGGCAAGGGCACGACCTACGAGGGTGGCATGAGGGAGCCGGCCATGGCCTACTGGCCGGGCAGGATCGCGCCAGGTGAGCCCTGGTGGGTGTGACAGGTGTGACAGGTGTGACAGGTGTGTGCCAGGTGTGTCTGGTGTGTGACAGGTGTGTCAGGTGTGACAGGTGTGACAGGTGTGTCTGGTGTGTCAGGTGTGTGCCAGGTGTGCCAGGTGTGTCCCAGGTGTGCCAGGTGTGTCCCAGGTGTGTCCCAGGTGTGTCCCAGGTGTGCCAGGTGTGTGCCAGCTGTGCCAGGTGTGTCCCAGGTGTGTCCCAGATGTGCCAGGTGTGTGTAAGGTGTGTGCCAGGTGTGTGTCAGGCTGTCCCAGGCGTACCAGGTGTGTGTCAGGTGTGTGCCAGGCTGTGCCAGGCTGTGCCAGGTGTGTGCCAGGTGTGCCAGGTGTGTCAGGTGTCCCAGATGTGCCAGGCAGAGTGGCACAGCTGTCTATGTGCCGTGCCAGGTGTGACCCACGAGCTGGCGAGTGCCCTGGACGTGCTGAGCTGTACCAGGTGTGCCAGGTGTGTGTCAGGTGTGTGCCACGTGTGTCCCAGGTGTGCCAGGTGTGTCAGGTGTGCCAGGTGTGTACCAGGTGTGTGCCAGGTGTGTGTCAGGTGTGTGTCAGGTGTCCCAGATGTGTGCCAGGTGTGCCAGGTGTGTCCCAGATGTGCCAGGCAGGGTGGCACAGCCGTCTCCGTGCCGTGCCAGGTGTGACCCACGAGCTGGCGAGTGCCCTGGACGTGCTGAGCTGTGCCAGGTGTGTCAGGTGTCCCAGGTGTGTGTCAGGTGTGTCCCAGGTGTGTGCCAGCTGTGCCAGGTGTGTCCCAGGTGTGTCAGGTGTGTGCCAGGTGTGCCCCAGGTATGCCAGGTGTGTCCCAGGTGTGTCCCAGGTGTGTCAGGTGTGTGTCAGGTGTGCCAGGTGTGTCCCAGGTGTGTCCCAGGTGTGCCAGGTGTGCCAGGCAGGGTGGCACAGCCGTCTCTGTGCCGTGCCAGGTGTGACCCACGAGCTGGCGAGTGCCCTGGACGTGCTGAGCTGTGCCAGGTGTGTGCCAGGTGTGTGCCAGGTGTGTGCCAGCTGTGCCAGGTGTGTCCCAGGTGTGTCAGGTGTGCCAGGTGTGTCCCAGGTGTGTCCCAGGTGTGTGCCAGGTGTGTCAGGTGTGTGCCAGGTGTGTCCCAGATGTGTCAGGTGTGCCAGGTGTGTTTCAGGTGTCCCAGGTGTGTGTCAGGTGTGTCAGGTGTGTGCCAAGTGTGTGCCAGGAGCCGCAGGGTGGCACAGCCGTCTCTGTGCCGTGCCAGGTGTGACCCACGAGCTGGCGAGTGCCCTGGACGTGCTGAGCTGTGCCAGGTGTGTGCCAGGTGTGTGTCAGCTGTGCCAGGTGTGTGTCAGGTGTGCCAGATGTGTGTCAGGTGTGCCAGGTGTGTCCCAGGTGTGCCAGGCAGGGTGGCACAGCCGTGCCGTGCCGTGCCAGGTGTGACCCACGAGCTGGCGAGTGCCCTGGACGTGCTGCCCACCCTGAGCGCCCTGGCTGGCGCTGCCCTGCCCAAGGTGGCCCTGGACGGATTCGACCTGAGCCCGCTGCTCTTCGGGGAGGGGAAGGTGAGTCCTGCTTGTTTTGTTTTATTTTATTTTATTTTATTTTATTTTATTTTATTTTATTTTATTTTATTTTATTTTATTTTATTTTATTTTATTTTATTTTATTTTATTTTATTTTATTTTATTTTATTTTATTTTATTCCATTTTATTCCATTTTATTCCATTTTATTCCATTTTATTCCATTTTATTCCATTTTATTCCATTTTATTTTATTCCATTTTATTCCATTTCGTATTTCATTTCATTTCTTTTATAATTTTATTTCATTTCTTTTCATTTCACTTCTTTTTATCATTTTATTTTATTTTGTTGCTTTATTTTATTCTATTTTATTTTATTCTATCCTAATCTGTTATTTTATTATATTCTTATTTTATATTAGTTTATTTTATTTTATTTTATTTTATTTTATTTTATTTTATTTTATTTTATTCCATTTTATTCTATTTTATTTTATTCCATTTTATTTTATTCCATTTCATTTCATTCCATTTCATTTCATTTCATTCCACTTTTATCAGTTCAGTTCATTTCATTTCATTTCATTTCATTTCACTTTATCATTTTATTTTATTTTGTTGCTTTATTTTATTCTATTTTATTTTATTCTATCCTAATCTATTATTTTATTATATTCTTATTTTATATTAGTTTATTTTATTTTATTTTATTTTATTTTATTTTATTTTATTTTATTTTATTCCATTTTATTTTATTCCATTTTATTTTATTCCATTTTATTTTATTCCATTTTATTTTATTCCATTTTATTCCATTTTATTCCATTTTATTTTATTCCATTTTATTTTATTCCATTTCATTTCATTTCATTTCATTTCATTTCATTTCATTTCATTTCATTTCATTTCATTTCTTTTCATTTCTTTTCATTACTTTTATAATTTTATTTCATTTCACTTCATTTTATCATTTTGTTCTATTTTATTTCATTTCTTTACATTTCATTTCACTTTATTTTATAATTTTATTTTATTTTGTTGCTTTATTTTATTCTATTTTATTTTATTCTATCCTAATCTGTTATTTTATTATATTCTTATTTTATATTAGTTTAGTTTATTTTATTTCATTTTATTTTATTTTATTTCATTTTATTTTATTTTATTTCATTTTATTTTATTTTATTTTATTTTATTTTATTTTATTTTATTTTATTCCATTTTATTTTATTTTATTTTATTTTATTCCATTTTATTTTATTCCATTTTATTCCATTTTATTTTATCCCATTTTATTCCATTTTATTCCATTTTATTTTATTCCATTTTATTTTATTCCATTTTATTCCATTTTATTTCATTTCGTATTTCATTTCATTTCATTTCTTTTATCATTTTATTTCATTTCTTTTCATTTCACTTCTTTTTATCATTTTATTCCATTTTATTTCATTTCTTTACATTTCATTTCACTTTATTTTATAATTTATTTTATTTTGTTGTTTTATTTTATTCTATTTTATTTTATTCCATTTTATTTTATTCCATTTTATTTTATTCCATTTCATTTCATTCCATTTAATTTCATTTCATTTCATTCCACTTTTATCATTTTATTTTATTTCATTTCATTTCATTTCATTTCACTTTATTTTATCATTTTATTTTATTTTGTTGCTTTATTTTATTCTATTTTATTTTATTCTATCCTAATCTGTTATTTTATTATATTCTTATTTTATATTATTTTATTTTATTTTATTTTATTTTATTTTATTTTATTTTATTTTATTTTATTTTATTTTATTTTATTCCATTTTATTCCATTTTATTCCATTTTATTTTATTCCATTTTATTTTATTCCATTTTATTCCATTTTATTCCATTTTATTCCATTTTATTTTATTCCATTTTATTTTATTCCATTTTAATCCATTTTATTCCATTTTATTTTATTCCATTTTATTCCATTTTATTTCATTTCGTATTTCATTTCATTTCATTTCTTTTATCATTTTATTTCATTTCTTTTCATTTCACTTCTTTTTATCATTTTATTCTATTTTATTTCATTTCTTTACATTTCATTTCACTTTATTTTATAATTTATTTTATTTTGTTGCTTTATTTTATTCTATTTTATTTTATTCCATTTTATTTTATTCCATTTCATTTCATTCCATTTAATTTAATTTCATTTCATTTCATTCCACTTTTATCACTTCATTTCATTTCATTTCATTTCATTTCATTTCATTTCAATTCATTTCAATTCACTTTATTTTATCATTTTATTTTATTTTGTTGCTTTATTTTATTCTATTTTATTTTATTCTATCCTAATCTGTTATTTTATTATATTTTTATTTTATTTTATTTTATTTTATTTTATTTTATTTTATTTTATTTTATTTTATTCCATTTTATTTTATTCCATTTTATTTTATTCCATTTTATTTTATTCCATTTTATTCCATTTTATTCAATTTTATTTTATTCCATTTTATTCCATTTTATTCCATTTTATTCCATTTTATTTTATTCCATTTTATTTTATTCCATTTCATTTCATTTCATTTCATTTCACTTCTTTTCATTACTTTTCATTACTTTTATAATTTTATTTCATTTCACTTCATTTTATCATTTTATTCTATTTTATTTCATTTCTTTACATTTCATTTCACTTTATTTTATCATTTTATTTTATTTTGTTGCTTTATTTTATTCTATTTTATTTTATTCTATCCTAATCTGTTATTTTATTATATTCTTATTTTATATTATTTTATTTTATTTTATATAATATAATATAATATAATATAATATAATATAATATAATATAATATAATATAATATAATGTAATATAATGTAATATAATGTAATATAATATAATATAATATAATATAATATAATATAATATAATATAATATAATATAATATAATATAATATAATATAATATAATATAAATACATTTTTTGTGGGGTAGAAGAACAGAACAAAGAGAGAAATGTTAATTTCTGGAATCTTCCCCCAGAGCCCCCGCCAGGCCGTGTTCTTCTACCCCCCATCCCCGGACCCCCTGCACGGCCCCTTCGCCGTCCGCCTGGGCAAGTACAAGGCTCATTTCTTCACCCAAGGTGGGTGCAGCCTCCCGAGAATCCAAAATTCCCAACATTTTTGGGGAATTTTTGGGAATTTTAGGGAATTTTTTGGGAATTTTTTGGGAATTTTTTTGGGAATTTTTGGGAATTTTTGAAATTTTGGGGGAATTTGGGGGGAATTTTTGGGAATTTTTGGGAATTTTGGGGATTTTGGGATTTGGGGGAATTTTTTGGGAATTTTTGGGAATTTTTTGGGAATTTTTGGGAATTTTTGGGGAATTTGGGGAATTTGGGGTATTTTGGGAATTTTGGGATTTGGGGGAATTTTTGGGAATTTTTGGGGAATTTTGGGAATTTTTTGGGAATTTTTTGGGAATTTTTGGGAATTTGGGGAATTTTTGGGGAATTTTTTGGGAATTTTGGGAATTTTGGGGGAATTTTTGGGGAATTTTGGGGAATTTTGGGGGAATTTGGGGAATTTGGGGTATTTTGGGAATTTTGGGGGAATTTGGGGTATTTTGGGAATTTTGGGATTTGGGGGAATTTTTGGGAATTTTGGGGGAATTTTTGGGGAATTTTTGGGAATTTGGGGAATTTTGGGGATTTTTGGGAATTTTGGGGAATTTTTGGGAATTTTGGGGATTTTGGGATTTGGGGGAATTTTTGGGAATTTTTGGGAATTTTTGGGGAATTTTGGGGAATTTTTGGGAGTTTTGGGGATTTGGGGGAATTCTGGGAATTTAGGGCATTTGGGGAATTTTTTTGGATTTTTAGGAATTTGGGGAATTTTTGGGAATTTGGGGGATTTGGGGAATTTTGGGGAATTTTTGGGAATTTTGGGACTTTTTTGGGAATTGTTGGGAATTTGGGGGAATTTTGGGAATTTTGGGAATTTTGGGAATTGTTGGGAATTTGGGGAATTTTTGGGAATTGTTGGGAATTTTGGGGAATTGTTGGAATATTTTGGGAATTTTTGGGAATTTTGGGGATTTTTCGGAATTTTTGGGGAATTTGGGGAATTTGGGGAATTTGGGGAATTTTTGGGAATTTTGGGGAATTTTTGGGGAATTTTGGGAATTTTGGGGAATTTTTGGGAATTTTGGGACTTTTTTGGGAATTGTTGGGAATTTGGGGGAATTTTGGGAATTTTGGGAATTTTGGGAATTGTTGGGAATTTGGGGAATTTTTGGGAATTGTTGGGAATTTTGGGGAATTGTTGGAATATTTTGGGAATTTTTGGGAATTTTGGGGATTTTTCGGAATTTTTGGGGAATTTGGGGAATTTGGGGAATTTGGGGAATTTTTGGGAATTTTGGGGAATTTTTGGGGAATTTTGGGAATTTGGGGAATTTTTCAGATTTTTTGGGAATTTTTGGGAATTTGGGGATTTTTCGGAATTTTTGGGAATTTGGGGAATTTGGGGAATTTTGGGAATTTTTGGGCATTTTTGGGGAATTTTTTGGGAATTTTGGGAATTTGGGGAATTTTTCAGATTTTTTGGGAATTTTTGGGAATTTTGGGGAATTTTTGGGGAATTTTGGGAATTTGGGGAATTTTTCAGATTTTTTGGAAATTTTTGGGAATTTTGGGATTTTTCGGAATTTTGGGGAATTTGGGGAATTTGGGGAATTTGGGGAATTTTGGGGCATTTTGGGGATTTTTTTGGGAATTTTGGGAATTTGGGGAATTTTTCAGATTTTTTGGGAATTTTTGGGCATTTTTGGGCATTTTGGGGAATTTTTGGGGAATTTGGGGAATTTGGGGAATTTTTCAGATTTTTTGGGAATTTTTGGGCATTTTTGGGCATTTTGGGGAATTTTTGGGGAATTTGGGGAATTTGGGGAATTTTTCAGATTTTTTGGGAATTTTTGGGAATTTTTCCGAATTTTTGGGATTTTTTGGGAATTTTGGATGCTCAGCCCTGCTGGGGTTCTCCAGGTTCCTTCCACAGCGACACGACGCCGGACCAGGCGTGCCACGGCGTCACCCCGCGGACGCCTCACCTGCCCCCGCTGCTCTTCGACCTGGAGGCGGATCCCGGGGAGCTCTACGACCTCCTGGGGGATCCTGCGGTGAGCCCCGAGCTGCTGGAGGTGCTGCGGGACATCACCATGCGCAAGGTGCTGCTGGAGCAGCGCCTCAGCTTTGGGGACAGCCAGATGGCCAAGGGTGGAGACGCCGAGCTGCAGCCCTGCTGCGCCCCCGGCTGCAGCCCCAAACCTTCCTGCTGCCGCTGCTCCCCGCGCTGACGCCCCAAAACTTCCCAGCTCCGTCCCGCAAAGCGCCCGGCTCGGCCTCGGGGCTGCCCCAGAGCTCGGGGGAGCTGTGGGGAGATGGGCTGGGGTGGGCTGGGGGAGACCCCGAAGCTGCTGGTGCTGTGCTCCGAGCGGGGTTTTCTTGGATGGGATCCTGACCCGTTCCAGGAGTTCCGGAAGCTTCTCCAGAGCCAGGAGAGCTCCTGGGAGCCGCCATCCCGCTGGAGCAGAGGGAAAATCCCAAATCCAGGGATCCCAGCTGGGTCCCTGAGGGTTGGGATGGGGGGTCCCGGCAGCTCAGAGACAGGAGCTGGTGACAGCGGGGACAGCCCTGGGTGGCACCTCCAGCACCCGCCCAGCCCCGCGGGATCCCCGGCTGCTGCCATTCCCGTCCCTCCCGACGGCTTTTCCCGGGAATGGCACAGCCGAGGCTCTGCTGGAGGAATCCTGGCCTGGAGAAGTTTCTCCCTCTCTCCTCCTGCCCGGCCCATCCTCCCCTCCCTGGCTCCCCCTCGTCCCCCCCAAACCATCCCAACCCCCCTCGTTTTTCCCGGATTGTCCCATCCCTGTTTTCCCCAGGAGACTGAATCACACTGAAAATGTGGATTAATGGGCGTCCTGATTCCGGAATATTTGGAAATTCTTTTGGAATCATTTTTTTCCTGGGAGTGGGGGCACGTCCGGGACCCCAGGGGCCGGGGGACTCTCACTTCCATGGATAAGGGCATTTTCTCCAGTGGGGATAAATTTTCCATGGAAATCACTGCTTTGTCTTACACTTTTCTTAATTAATTTTCCTGCAAATAATTAATTCCCTCTCTCATGGCTGTTTCTAATAAATTATTTTTAACCTCTGATCTTTGCCTTTTGTGTTTCCAAGTGGGAAGGAGCGGGAGCTCGGGTTTGGTTCGAGGATCACCAACCAAAACCCTTCAAAAAATTTTCCAATCCTTCAACCTAAAAATGTTCACATAAACGAATTCAAAACCCAAACGAAATTTGGAAGTATCTAAGGAAAAAATTACCACAATAATTCTAAAAAACAAAAAAAGAAATTATTGCAATAAACCAGACACTAACATACACTTATCAAACACTACTAAATATTATTTAAATTTTAAATTATTTAAATACTATTAAATTCCATCTCTAAACCCCAACTCATTGGGAACACAACTTTATTCCAAGGACTAAATCCAAAAATTCCATCCCTAAACCCCAACTCATTGGGAATACAACTTTATTCAAAGGATTAAATCAAAAAATTATCATTAATTCCATCCCTAAACCCCAATTTATCAGGAACACAACTTTATTCCAAGGATTAAATCCAAAAATTCCAAAAATTCCATCCCTAAACCCCAACTCATCGGGAACACAACTTTATTCCAAGAATTAAATCAAAAAATTCCATCCCTAAACCCCAGCTCATTGGGAACACAACTTTATTCAAAGGATTATATAAAAAAATTCCAAAAATTCCATCCCCAAACCCCCACCCATAGGGAAAACAACCTTAATCCAAGGATTAAATTCAAAAATCCCAAAAATTCCATCCCTAAACCCCAACTCATCGGGAACACAACTTTATTCCAAGGATTAAATCCAAAATTACCATTAATTCCATCTCTAAACCCCAACTCATTGGGAACACAACTTTAATCCAAGGATTAAATCAAAAAATTCCATCCCTAAACCCCAACTCATTTGGAATGCAACTTTATTCCAAGAATTAAATCCAAAAATTCCATCCTTAAACCCCCACCCATCAGGAACACAACTTTATTCCAAGGATTAAATCCAAAAATTCCAAAAATTCCATCTCTAAACCCCAACTCATCGGCAACACAACTTTATTCCAAAGATTAAATCAAAAAACTCCATCCTTAAACCCCAACTCATTGGCAACACAACTTTATTCCAAAGATTAAATCCAAAAATTCCAAAAATTCCATCCCCAAACCCCCACCCATAGGGAAAACAACCTTAATCCAAGGATTAAATCAAAAAATTCCATCCTTAAACCCCAACTCATCGGGAACACAACTTTATTCCAAGAATTAAATCCAAAAATCCCAAAAATTCCATCCTTAAACCCCAACTCATCGGGAACACAACTTTATTCCAAGAATTAAATCCAAAAATCCCAAAAATTCCATCCTTAAACCCCAACTCATCGGGAACACAACTTTATTCCAAGAATTAAATCCAAAAATCCCAAAAATTCCATCCTTAAACCCCAACTCATCGGGAACACAACTTTATTCCAAAGATTAAATCAAAAAATTAACATTAATTCCATCTCTAAACCCCAACTCATCGGGAACACAACTTTATTCCAAGGATTAAATCAACTGGAGCACCCGTGAGGCCTCAGGGCGGGAGCGAGGGCAGGGCCCCGGGCACCGGGGGTGGCTTTGTCCCCACGGCCGCGTCCCCAGCCGGGGCTGCTGGAGATGCTCCGCAGCCAGAACGGGATCTGCTCTTCCTCCCGCTCACCCCGACCTGCTCTTGAGGAGCTCCAACACCTCCAGCAGCTTCCCAAGGAAATGCCTCAGGGTCCGTTTCGGGATGGTGACGGCCGTGGCGCCGTCCGGCTCCGTTTGGGGTGGCTCGGCCGAGGTCAGGGTGGGCTCCGAGTCGCCTGAGAAGGGCGCCGGGTTCGGGGTGGCGTGGGCGTGGATCCAGGTGTGGAAGTGCTGGGTGTTGGTGAAGATCCCGGTTCTCTTGGCCTTGGCGCAGCCTCGGCCCCAGCTGGCCAGTCCCACCAGCCAGAACTTGTCCTCCTTCTTGTCCTTGCAGACCAGGGGGCCCCCGATGTCCCCCTGCGCCAGGAGAGAGGGGTCAGGGGCTGCTGCCAGCCCTGGGCCTGGCCCTTCCCATCCCAAGCCCTTCCAGAGCCGCATTCCCGGCTGGATTCCCATGGAAAGGCTCCGCTCTGGAGGCTCCAGCCTGGAGCAGGATGGGGCTGCCTCGGGCTGGGCTCATCCAGGGCCGGCCAGGGAAGGGAAATTCCAGGATCTCCACACCTGGGGCTGCCGGGAGCGCTGGCTGGGCTGGGTGGGTGCAGTGCCAGGCCTTGGGGACAAGGGGACAACAGGCAGGGACACACGGATGGGGCAGGGACAGCCGGCAGTGGTGGGACCTCGGGGCTGGGAGGGCACCGGGGCAGGGCCAGGCAGGGCCAGGTCCTGTTTGGGGTCCCTGGGATGGATGTGAGGGGTTCCAGGGGGTCCTGTTTGGGGTCAGGGGGTCCCAGGGCTATCTCTGAGGGGTTCCAGGGGGTCCCTGGGCTGGATGTGAGGGGTTCCAGGGGGTCTCTGGGCTGGCTCTGAGGGGTTCAGGGGGTCCCAGGGATGGCTCTGACGGGTTCCAGGGGGTCCTCCTTGGGGTCAGTGGTCCCTGGAATGGATGTGAGGTGTTCCAGGGGTCCCTGGGCTGTCTCTGAGGGGTCCCAGGGGGTCCCTGGGATGGCTCTGAGGAATCCCAGGGGTCCCTGGGCTGGCTCTGAGGGGTTCCAGGGGTCCCTGGGCTATCTCGGAGGGGTTCCAGGGCGTCCCAGGGGGTCCCTGGGCTGCCTCTGAGGGGTCCCAGGGGGTCCCTGGGCTGCCTCTGAGGGGTCCCAGGGGGTCCCTGGGCTGGCTCTGAGGGGTTTCAGGGGGTCCCTGGGATGGCTTTGAGGGGTTCCAGGGGGTCCCAGGGGTCCCTGTCCCCACGCCCGCACCTGGCAGGTGTCGATGCCGCCCCGCGGGTACCCCGCGCACAGGTCCTGGGGGTGCACGGCCCCCCCGTACCAGCGGCTGCTGTTGCACAGCTGGACGTCGATGAGCCGCACCTTGGCCTCCTGCAGCACCAGGCGCGGCCCGGGAGCTGCGGGCACAGAGGGCACAGAGGGCTCTGAGCACCGCAAGCTCGGGGGGCCCCGCGGGGCCCGGCCCAGCCCCGGGGCTCCGGGCCGAGCCCCCCGCAGCCCCGGGCCCTGTCCCGGCGGGCACTGACCGCTGTCCGGGCTGGCTCTCCAGCCCGCGATGAAGCAGGTTCTGAGCTCGGCCACTGCCAGGGAGCTGTCGGGCACGCAGCCCAGCTGGATGTAGTCGCTGCACTCCACGGGCTGGTCCAGCTCCAGCAGGGCGATGTTGTTCCTGGCCGTGGTGGCCACGTAGTGCCGGTGCAGCAGGATCCGCTTGACCTTGAACACCGCGGCCTTGGCGCCCGGCTGGCTCAGATCCGTGGCTCCGATCACCACCTTCCACTTGTGGATATCCCTGGGAGAGCCGTGGGGAGTGACAGCGAGCAGAGCCTGGGGCTGCCACAGCTCAGCCATTCCCAACCCTCTGATTCCCACAGCAGGGACGGGAGAGAGCAACGGAGCAGCACAAGGGAGTGCTGGGCACCTGTCCCTGCTGTGGGGACATCACTGAACCTCCTGTGGGGACATTCTTGATCCTGCTGTGGGGACATTCCTGTCTCTGTTTTGGGGACATCACTGAATCTCCTGTGGGGACATTCTTGATCCTGCTGTGGGGACATTCCTGTCTCTGTTTTGGGGACATCACTGAACCTCCTGTGGGGACATTCTTGATCCTGCTGTGGGGACATTCCTGTCTCTGTTTTGGGGACATCACTGAATCTCCTGTGGGGACATTCTTGATCCTGCTGTGGGGACATCACTGTCCCTGCTGTGGGGACATCCCTGTCCCTGCTGGGGGAACATTCCTGTCCCTGCTGTGTGGACATCTTTGTCCCTTCTGTGGGGACATTCTTGATCCTGCTGTGGGGACATCACTGTCCCTACTGTGGGGACATCCCTGTCCCTGCTGTGGGGACATTCTTGATCCTGCTGTGGGGACATTCCTGTCTCTGTTTTGGGGACATCACTGAATCTCCTGTGGGGACATTCTTGATCCTGCTGTGGGGACATCACTGTCCCTGCTGTGGGGACATCCCTGTCCCTGCTGTGGGGACATCACCATCCCTGCTGTGGGGACATCACTGAACCTCCTGTGGGGACATTCTTGATCCTACTGTGGGGACATCACTGTCCCTGCTGTGGGGACATCCCTGTCCCTGCTGTGGGGACATTCTTGATCCTGCTGTGGGGACATTCCTGTCTCTGTTTTGGGGACATCACTGTCCCAGTGCTGTGGGGACATTCCTGTCTCTGTTTTGGGGACATCACTGAATCTCCTGTGGGGACATTCTTGATCCTACTGTGGGGACATCACTGTCCCTGCTGTGGGGACATCCCTGTCCCTGTTTTGGGGACATTCCTGTCCGTGCTATGGAGACATCCCTGTCCCTGTTTTGGGGACATTCTTGTCCCTGCTATAGGGACATCCCTGTCCCTGTCCCTGTCCGTGTCCGTGTCCCTGTCCGTGTCCGTGTCCCTGTCCCTGTCCGTGTCCCTGTCCCTGTCCCTGTCCCTGTCCCTGTCCCTGTCCCTGTCCCTGTCCCTCCTTACCTGGCCCCGAGGAAGCAGCGGGCAGCCGTGAGCACCCAGTGATGGTCGATGAGGGCTCCGGCGCACATGTGCCACGAGCCGTTCTTCGAGGTCACCTGGATGCTGGCGATGCCAGGCCAGGCCCCTGGCAGGACATCGAGGGTGGTGACATTGGCAGAACGCGAGGGTCTGTACTCGGGAATCGCGATGCTCTTGTTCAGATGCATGGGCCGAAGCCCGCAGGTCTTCCTGGAAGCACAAAGCCATCGGTGCCCTGCTCGGGGACAGCGGGGACAGCGGGGACAGCGGGGACAGGGACCCCCGAGGGGCTCATCCCTGCCAGGACAGCCCCGAGTGTCCCCAAGCCCCCGGGGCCACCGACCTGCAGGTGTCCCACGTGCCCCCCACGGGCCCGGCCAGGGCCAGCAGGACGAGCAGGGCCAGCAGAGCCATCGGTGCCAGCGCAGGTGGCAGAGACAGAGCGGAGCTGTCACCTCTGGTGGCCCTGGCGGTGCCACCGGGCCGGGCTGATGTCACAGAGGGGCCGGTTCCATGCATGGGGCACGGTGGCCTCCATGGGGGTGTGGTGGGTTTTAGCTCTGGCTAAAATCGCCAGGGTAATTACTCATTTTTTGCAGTGAGAAATGGCTTAGGAGAAGGGCAAAACAGCCTTAAAACTTAAAAGGAATAAAGAAACTTTATGAACAGGACTGCAAGAATAAGAAACTAGAATAAAACTTTCAGAAACCTTTCCTCCCCCTACCTAACTCCTCCTAACAGATAACACAGAGACAAAATTTGGGATGTTAAAGCAGCACCAACTGTACGATAATTTTTTTATCAGTCTTTGTAGGGAGAGGAGATTTCTTTTGTCATGCCATCGAGAATTCTCCAAAATAAACATTTCCTCTCGTGGTTTTCCATTTTTATGAATTGTGGCAGCCCAGGCACAAATTTTTGCCACCTCCTCCCGTTTTCCCAGAGGTGTGTCCATGGGCCATGAACTCAGGGGGTATCATTTTTTTAGGTATTATTTTAAGGATGAGCTGCTCAAAGGCCAAGTTTCTCTCCGTTTGTTTTTGTGATCAGCTCTGGGAATGGAGATTTTCCTTTCTGTTCGAGCTTCTCGTGGGATCACAGCTGCTCCAACACCTGCTTGATTTTGCTGGTGGATTCCTCTGCTCAGACCCAGCTCGAGCATTTCACCCCCCTCATGATTTTTCATGAGTTAAAGAGATATTTTTCTGTGGCTTCTTTTACAGGGCTCTTGGGAGGGTGGTGTAACTTTTCTCTACAAAATTCTTTTTCTTTTCTTTTTTCTCTTTCTCTTATTTTTTTTATTTTTATTTATATTTATTATTATTTATTTGTATTTATATTTATTATTTATTATTTATTTTTATATTTATATTATTTATAATTATAATTATAATTATAAATAAATTATTAAATGTATGTTTATTTATAAAAATATTGAATACAAATACATATTCATAACCCACTCTCCGCTTCCTGTGCTAATTAGGAACAAAAGCAATTAAGCACTCGTCATTTGTTCCTTGAAATGGGTCAGTGGTCTTTTTTCTGAGGAGGGGTCACAGATGGGAGGAAGGAATGGGGCTCTTCCTCATCCTCACCTTTCCACCTTTTCAGTGCAGAGTGACAAGTGGAGCCTTGGCTGGGCTCCTGCTTTCCTGCCTTCAATGAGTTTCTGATTTTTAATTATTTTATATTAATTTATAATTATTTTCTATTATTATTTTATATTTTATATATATATATATTTATTTTTATAATTATTTTATTATTATTTTATTTCCATTATATTAATTTATATTATTTTATATTATTTTTAAATATTTATATAAAGATATATAAAGATTATATATCTTTATAATTATTTTTATTATTTTTATATATTTAATATATATTTATATATATTATATATAATAGATCTATATTTATATATAATTATTTTTATAATTATTTTATAATTATTTTCTTTTTATTATATTAATTTATATTATTTATATTAATTTGTTTATATTTCTATAAAGACATATAAAGATTATAAATATTTATAGTTATTTTTATTATTATTTTATATTTAATATATATTTATATATCATATATATTATATATTTTTATATATTTATTTTTATAATTATTTTATAATTATTTTCTTTTTATTATATTAATTTATATTATTTTATATTCATTTATTTATATTTATATAAAGATATAGAAAGATTATATATCTTTATAATTGTTTTTATTATTATTTTATATACTTGATATATATATTATATATATTATATATATTATATATATAATATATATTATATATATTATATATATTAATATATTTTTATTTTTATAATTATTTTATTATTGCTTTATTTTTATTATATTAATTCATATTACTTTTTATTAATTTATTTATATCTATATAAAGATATATAAAGATTAAATATCTTTATAATAAGATATCATATAAATATATTTATCTTATGATATAAATATTATATATTTGTATTTATCTTCTTCAAGTTCCTCACCAGATTCTCTGTTTCTCATTACGAGCCCAGCTGAACAAGCAGAGAGCTGACAATTAATTATTAGCCAATAATTAACCTCTGGATCCAATAAATGTAGAAAGGATCCAATAAATGTGGGAAGGATCCAATAAATGTGGAAAGGATCCAATAAATGTGAGATGGATTCAATAAATGTTGAAAGGATCCAATAAATTTGGAAGGATCCAATAAATGTTGAAAGGATCCAATAAATGTGGGAAGGATCCAATAAATGTGGGAAGGATCCAATAAATGTGGGAAGGATCCAATAAATGTGGGAAGGATCCAATAAATGTGGGAAGGATCCAATTAATGTGAGATGGATCCAATAAATGTGGAAAGGATCCAATAAATGTGGGAAGGATCCAATAAATGTGGGAAGGATCCAATTAATGTGAGATGGATCCAATAAATGTGGAAAGGATCCAATAAATGTTGAAAGGATCCAATAAATGTGGGAAGGATCCAATAAATGTGGGAAGGATCCAATAAACGTGGGAAGGATCCAATAAATGTGGGAAGGATCCAATAAATGTGGGTATCCTTCTGCTGGAGCACTGAGCTCCTGGTGACCCACGAGCAGGTGTTGGAGTCTGAGATAAAAAGTGTGTGCCCTTGTTTCTAATATTTTGTTCTAGGATTCAAAGAATCACTGAATTTCATATAAGATGAAATTCATGGGCATGTTTTCATGGTGATACATGAGAACAAATGTTAGATAGGAAAAGTGTAAATGTGTAGATTAGAAAGTTTCTTAAATCACTGGGTGAAAAAGTAGTTTAGAGAACAGGAGACAAGATGGAAGATTTAGGGGTGTTGTCTCTTGTCCTTCTTCTCTCTTCTCCATGTTCTTCTCCTGGGGGTTTTTGGGTGGTAGTAAATGATTGGGTAAAAAATGCCCCAGTGCAGCACACAGGTGTTGGGTCATTGGGTCACTAAGAAAAATAATTGAGTTGGCATCTGTTAATTGGGTAAATGGAGAGATAAAAGACCTGGAAGAGGATCTTTGTGAGCCATTTTACCCCTTTTCTATCACAGTGCACACAGCTCCTTGTACCTTGTAATGCTGATAAGAAAAAAATAAACAACTGAGACCGAAGGAGAGAAAATAACCTCCTTCTGGTCCATCTGCAGTTCAAAGGGAAAAGAACCAAAATCCAAAAGTCCCTAAGGAGACGAGCAGGGATGACCCCTCAGGGTGGGTGGTCCTGCTGCTGCTGCCCTTAAAGGTTCATCAGAAGGTGCTGGAGATGGTGGAGAACCATCAGCCACACCCAAGCTCCTCCTCCCCTCCATCCCTCCCTCATCTCCCCCAAACCAGGAGCCAACCCCTCCCTTTTCCCCCGGATTGTCCCGTCCTTGTTGCCACAGGAGACCAAACGGGACTGAAAATGAAAAATTTGGAACAACTTTATTTCAAGAACATCACCAGGGTGGGTGGAGGGGAGGACAATGAGCAGGACAGAGCCGCCCTGGACACCGGGGTGGCTTTGGCACAGCCACGGCTCCAACAGGGAATGGTTGTGATGTCCCGAACCCAGAACAGGATCTGCTCAATCCATTTTGTCCCTCAGGAACTCCAGGAACTCCTGAAGGTTCTTGAAGAACCTCAGCAGGATGTTTTTTGGGAATGAAATTGTTATAAACGTGTCCGATTCTGGCACTGGTTCTGGTTCCTCTTCATCTTCTGGTTCTGGTATCGGTTCTGGTTCCGGTATGGGGACCGGGATCGGCACCGGTTCTAGTTCCACTTCAGTTTCTATTTCCAGGTGTGGTTCAGGTTCCAGTTCGTGCAGCTCTTCCACAAAGGTGTGGATCGTTGGCTTTGGCTTTGGAGGTGGAGCCGCCGTAATTGGAGGAACCAATCCGATCTGGACCTGGATCCAGGTGTGGAAGTGCTGGGTGGACGTGAACACCCCGGGCCGTTTGTCACCGGAGCAGCCTCGGCCCCAGCTGGCCAGTCCCACCAGCCAGAAGAAGTCACCAACGTTGTCCTTGCAGACCAGGGGGCCCCCGATGTCCCCCTGCACCAGGAGAGAGGGGTCAGGGGCTGCTCCAGGCTCACAGCCACACCTCGGGGTTCTGGGGACACTGGGTGGGCTGGGGGGGACAGGGGGACACGGGGACAGGGGGACACGGGGACACGGGGACAAGGACCCAGGGATGGGGAGTGGCAGCCCTGGGACACGGGACAGGGATCCATGGATGGGAAAGGGATGGGAGAGCAGGGGGTAAAGGACAGTGGGGGAAAGTGGGGGGCTCGGGGGTCCCTGGAGGGGTTCCAGGGGGTCCTATTTGGGATCAGGGGCTGGGTCTGAGGGGTTCCAGGGGGTCCCTGAGCTGAGGTCAGGGGTCCCTGGGCTGGCTCTGAGGGGTCTCAGGGGGTCCCTGGGCTGCCTCTGAGGGGTTCCAGGGGGTCTCTGGGCTGGCTCTGAGGGGTTTCATGGGGCCCTAGTTAGGGTCAGGGGTCCCTGGGCTGGCTCTGAGGGGTTCCTGGGGGTCCTGGTGGAGGTCAGGGGTCCCTCAGCTGGCTCTGAGGGGTCGTGGTTGGGGTCAGGGATCCCTGGGCTGGCTCGGAGGGGTCTCAGGAGGTCCCTGGGATGGCTCTGAGGGGTTCCAGGGGTCCCTGGGCTGGACTTGAGGGGATCCAGGGGTCCCTGGGATGGATCTGAGGGGTTCCAGGGGGTCCCTGGGCTGGACTTGAGGGGTTCCAGGGGTCCCAGGGGTCCCTGTCCCCACGCCCGCACCTGGCAGGTGTCGATGCCGCCCCGCGGGTACCCCGCGCACAGGTCCTGGGGGTGCACGGCCCCCCCGTACCAGCGGCTGCTGTTGCACAGCTGGACGTCGATGAGCCGCACCTTGGCCTCCTGCAGCACCACGCCCGTGGTCGGAGCTGCGGGCACAGAGGGCACAGAGGGCTTTGAGCACCGGCCCATCCCTGGGCAGAGCCCCCCGGCCCGAGCCGTGCCCCGGTCCCGCCGTGTCCCCACCCGGAGCTCCGGGGCACGGCCCAGACCCCGCTCCAGCAGCTTTGGCCTCTGCCCTGGCCCATCCCCGCAGTGTCCCCATGTACCCAGATCCTCCTGAGCCCCCGGCGGGCACTGACCGCGGCCCGGGCTGGCTCTCCAGCCCGCGATGAAGCAGGTTCTGAGCTCGGCCACTGCCAGGGAGCTGTCGGGCACGCAGCCCAGCTGGATGTAGTCGCTGCACTCCACGGGCTGGTCCAGCTGCAGCAGGGCGATGTTGTTGCACTCCGAGTCGGCGTCGTAGTTCTGGTGCATCAGGACCCTCAGGATGCGGCGCAGCTTGTACTCAGGGCCCGGCTTGGCCAGATCTGTGGCCCCGATGGCCACTTCCCACCTGGAGGTGTCCCTGAGGAGGAGATGGAGAAAGGATTGATGGAGCAGAGCCGCGGGATGTGGCAACGCAATTCCCTTCCTGTGCTGGGGGGACATCCCTGAACCTCGAGTGGGGACATCCCTGACACTGCTGTGGGGACATCCCTGACCTTACTGTGGAGACATCCCTCAGCTTCCTGTGGGGACATCCCTGTCCTTCCTATGGGGACATCCCTGTCCCTGTTTTGGGGACAACCCTCACCCTGCTGTGGGGACATCCCTGTCCCTCCTGTGGGGACATCGCTGTCCTTACTGTGGGGACATCCCTGTTACTGCTGTGGGGACATCCCTCACCCTCCTGTGGGGACATCTCCGACCCTTCTGTGAGGATTCCTGACCTTCCTGTGGGGACACCCCTGTCCCAGTTTTGGGGACATCCCTGTCCCTGCTCCTCCTTACTCAGCCTCGATGAAGCAGCGGGCGACCGTGAGCACCCACTGGGGGTGGATGAGGGCCCCGGAGCACATGTGCCACGTGCCGTTCTCCAGGTTGGCCTGGATGCTGACGATGCCGGGCCAGGTCCCCGAGGGGACACCGGGGCCGTCCACGAGGAGGGAAAGGCCGTCGGAAGAGCCCAAAGTCGTGTCCTCATCCTCTGAATCGCAGTCGGGAACCACGGAGCTGTGGTCGAAGGCCATGGGCCGGAGCCCGCAGGTCCCTCTGGAAGCACAAAGCCATCGGTGCCCTGCTCGGGGACAGCGGGGACAGCGGGGACAGGGACCCCCGAGGGGCTCATCCCTGCCAGGACAGCCCCGAGTGTCCCCAAGCCCCCGGGGCCACCGACCTGCAGGTGTCCCACGTGCCCCCCACGGGCCCGGCCAGGGCCAGCAGGACGAGCAGGGCCAGCAGAGCCATCGGTGCCAGCGCAGGTGGCAGAGACAGAGCGGAGCTGTCACCTCTGGTGGCCCTGGCAATGCCACCAGCCCGGGCTGATGTCACAGAGGGGCCGGTTCCATGCACGGGGCACGGTGGCCTCGGGTGGGGGAGAGGGGCAACACCGAACTGTGGAACTTTGGAATGCTCTGCGTTGGAAGGGATCTGAAGAATCCCGCTGGAGCAGAGGGAAAATCCCAAATCCAGGGATCCCAACTGGGTCCCTGAGGGTTGGGATGGGGGGGTCCCGGCAGCTCAGAGACAGGAGCTGGTGACAGCGGGGACAGCCCTGGGTGGCACCTCCAGCACCTGCCCAGCCCCGCGGGATCCCCGGCTGCTGCCATTCCCGTCCCTCCCGACGGCTTTTCCCGGGAACGGCACAGCCGAGGCTCTGCTGGAGGAATCCTGGCCTGGAGAAGTTTCTCCCTCTCTCCACCTGCCCGGCCCATCCTCCCCTCCCCGGCTCCCCCTCGTCCCCCCCAAACCATCCCAACCCAGCTCGTTTATCCCAGATTGTCCCATCCCTGTTTTCCCCAGGACAAGGAACTGGACAAGGTGGAGAATTTCTATTTCAATACAAACTCTATTTCAATCCAAACTGCATTCACCGTCGGGGTGGGCGCAGGGGTCAGCGTGGGCAGAGCCCAGCAGCCCTGGGCACCGGGGCTGACCTTGGCCCCAGGTCAGGTCCTGGGGTCCTGATCTTGGCCCCTGGGACAGCTGGAGATCCTCTGCAGCCAGAACGGGATCTGCTCTTCCTCCTGCTCAACGCATTTTTTCCCTTAGGAACAGCAAGAACTTCTGCAGATTCCTGAAGAACCTCAGCAGGATTTCTTTTGGGAATGAAATGGTGATGAAGGCGTCCGATTCTGCTTTTGGTGGCTCCTCAGTAACGCTCAGGGTCAGGACCGGGGTCGGGGTCACAAACAGGTTCAGAGTCGGGGTCGGGGCTGCCTCTGTCGCTGTCGGGGATATCTCTGCTGGGACCAATCCCATCTGGACCTGGATCCATCCACGGAAGTGCTGGGTGGACGTGAACACCCCGGGCCGTTTGTCACCGGAGCAGCCTCGGCCCCAGCTGGCCAGTCCCACCAGCCAGAAGAAGTCACCAACGTTGTCCTTGCAGACCAGGGGGCCCCCGATGTCCCCCTGCACCAGGAGAGAGGGGTCAGGGGCTGCTCCAGGCTCACAGCCACACCTCAGGGTTCTGGGGACACTGGGTGGGCTGGGGGGGACAGGGGGACACGGGGACAAGGACCCAGGGATGGGGAGTGGCAGCCCTGGGACACGGGACAGGGATCCATGGATGGGAAAGGGATGGGAGAGCAGGGGGTGAAGGACAGTGGGGGAAAGTGGGGGGCTCAGGGGTCCCTGGGCTGGACTTGAGGGGTTCCAGAAGGTCCCTGGGCTGGCTCTGAGGGGTCTCTGGGGGTCCCTGGGATGGATGTGGGGGGTTCCAGGGGGTCTTGTTTGGGATCAGGGGTCCCTGGGATGGATGTGAGGGGTTCCAGGGATCGTGGCTGGGGTCAGGGGTCCCTGGGCTGGCTCTGAGGGGTTCCAGAGGGTCCTGTTTGGGGTCAGGGGTCCCTGGAATGGATGTGAGGAGTTTCAGGGGTCCCTGGGCTGGGTCTGAGAGGTTCCTGGGGGTCCTGGTGGAGGTCAGGGGTCCCTGGGATGGATGTGAGGGGTTCAGGGGGTCCCTGGGCTATCTCTGAGGGGTTCCAGGAGGTCCCTGGGCTGGCTCTGAGGGGTCGTGGTTGGGGTCAGGGATCCCTGGGCTATCTCTGAGGGGTCCCAGGGGGTCCCTGGAATGGCTCTGAGGGGTTCCAGGGGTCCCTGGGCTGGACTCGAGGGGATCCAGGGGTCCCTGGGATGGATCTGAGGGGTTTCAGGGGTCGTGGTTGGGGTCAGGGGGTCCCTGGGCTGGCTCTGAGGGGTTCCAGGGTGTCCCTGGGTTGGGTCTGAGGGGTTCAGGGATCCCTGGGCTGTCCCTGAGGGGTTCCAGGGGTCCCTGGGCTGGCTCTGAGGGGTCCCAGGGGTTCATGGGCTGGACTTGAGGGGTTCAGGGGATCCCTGGGCTGGCTCTGCGGGGTCCCAGGGGGTCCCTGGGGTGTGTCTGAGGGGTTCCAGGGGATCCAGGGGTCCCTGGGATGGATCTGAGGGGTTCAGGGGGTCCCTGGGCTGGCTCTGATGGGTTCAGGGGTCCCAGGGGGTCCCAGGGGGTCCCTGTCCCCACGCCCGCACCTGGCAGGTGTCGATGCCGCCCCGCGGGTACCCCGCGCACAGGTCCTGGGGGTGCACGGCCCCCCCGTACCAGCGGCTGCTGTTGCACAGCTGGACGTCGATGAGCCGCACCTTGGCCTCCTGCAGCACCAGGCGCGGCCCGGGAGCTGCGGGCACAGAGGGCACAGAGGGCTCTGAGCACCGCAAGCTCGGGGGGCCCCGCGGGGCCCGGCCCAGCCCCGGGGCTCCGGGCCGAGCCCCCCGCAGCCCCGGGCCCTGTCCCGGCGGGCACTGACCGCTGTCCGGGCTGGCTCTCCAGCCCGCGATGAAGCAGGTTCTGAGCTCGGCCACTGCCAGGGAGCTGTCGGGCACGCAGCCCAGCTGGATGTAGTCGCTGCACTCCACGGGCTGGTCCAGCTCCAGCAGGGCGATGTTGTTCCTGGCCGTGGTGGCCACGTAGCTCTGGTGCACCAGGATCCGCAGGACGCGGCGCAGCTCGGCCTCGCGGCCCGGCTGAGCCAGGTCCGTGGCCCCGATCACGGCTTCGTAAATGGAGGGGTCCCTGAGGAGGAGATGGAGACGGAGGTGGCGGGGAGCAGAGCCGCGGGATGCGGGAGCCCGGCAGCTCCCCGAGCTGTGGGGACATCCCTGAACCTCCTGTAGGGACATCCCTGACACTGCTGTGGGGACATCCCTGAACCTCCTGTGGGGACATCCCTGTCACTGCTGTGGGGACATCCCTGTCTCTGCTGTGGGGACATCCCTGTCTCATTTTTGGGGACATTCCTGACCCTGCTGTGGAGTCATTCCTGACCCTCCTGTGGGGACATCCCTGTTCCTGCTGTAGGGACATCCCTGACACTGCTGTGGGGACATCCCTGACACTGCTGTGGGGACATCCCTCACACTCCTGTGGGGACACCCCATCCCTGCTCTGGAGACATCACTGACCCTCCTGTGGGGACATCCCTGTCCCTGCTGTGGGGACACCCCTATCACATTTTTGGGGACATCCCTGACCCTGCTCATCCTTACCCAGACCTGAAGAAGCACTGGGCCACCGTGAGCACCCACTGGGGGTGGATGAGGACCCCGGAGCACATGTGCCACGTGCCGTTCTCCAGCGTGGCCTGAACGCTGACGATGCCGGGCCAGGCCCCCGAGGGGACACCGGCGCCATCCAGGACGAGGGAGGCGACATTGGAAGAGCCCAAGGTGGCGTAGTCATCCTCTGAGGGGTCGCAGTCGGGAACCACGGAGCTGTGGTCGAAGGCCATGGGCCGGAGCCCGCAGGTCCCTCTGGAAGCACAAAGCCATCGGTGCCCTGCTCGGGGACAGCGGGGACAGCGGGGACAGGGACCCCCGAGGGGCTCATCCCTGCCAGGACAGCCCCGAGTGTCCCCGAGCCCCTGGGGACACCGACCTGCAGGTGTCCCACGTGCCCCCCACGGGCCCGGCCAGGGCCAGCAGGACGAGCAGGGCCAGCAGAGCCATCGGTGCCAGCGCAGGTGGCAGAGACAGAGCGGAGCTGTCACCTCTGGTGGCCCTGGCGGTGCCACCAGCCCGGGCTGATGTCACAGAGGGGCAGCTCGGAGGGTGGAACCTTGGAGCGGTGGCGCTGCCAGGGGGACCTTGGTGACAGCGGTGTCACCTCCGGCGCTGGGCCTGTGCTGGTGGCGCCCCAAAATGAAACACAGAGAGAGCTGCGGCCTTAAATAATTCATCATTAGGGCTCATCGTGGCTTCGTTAATGATTAAATTATTTATTATTATTAAATTAATTATTAATTTATAATAATTAATGATATTTGTTGTTATATGATTGGTAGTGGGGTGTATATTAGCAATCATAGATGCTCATATATGTTAATATATCTTAAATATATGTTAAAATATTTTACATTTATATGTAAATATTTAATTAACATTTATTATATTGCTTCATATAATACTAATAGATATACATAATATATAATTACATATAATTAATAAATATATAAATATATAAATATATACAAATATATAAATATATTAATAAATATATAAATATAATTTATATCATATTATATTAATATATATAATATATTCGTAATTAATAATCATTATTAAATATTATTAGTAATATTTATGAAAAATAACATTATAAAAATATATTGTTTATATTTTATATATAATAATAATATAGTATTAATATGGTATGATATTATATTCCTATTTATATTATTTTTCTATTTATTAATATATCCCATCATGTTAATATCAATTTTAGATATTATGTAAATAATAATAAATATATATTAATATAACAATTAATATTATATTAATGTAACATTAATATTATAATTATTATACCATAATTATACATTATATTAATATCATTTGTTGATATTACATATTATATTAATTAATATATGTAATTGTTCTATTATTAAATAGATATAATGATATTATATAATATAATATACAATATAATGATATTAATATAATATGAATATGATATATTTTAGTATAATATAATATAATACAAATAGTTTATAATATAGAATATAATGTAATTTTCTATACCCTTTATACAACATTAATTAATTTTTATATATTATTATATATGTAATATATCTCATATTACATATATGTAATGTATATGTAATATATATTACACCACTTTTAATAATAATAAATATATTTTACTAAAACATAAACTTACCACAGATTAAAATAATAATAAATATTTTTTACTGAAGCATAAACTTAGAACAGATTAAAATAATAATAATTATGTTTTAATAAATTTACACCAGATTAGAAGGTATATTTTGCTGGAATATAATAATAAAAAGGAGAACACAACAATAAAAAAAAAGCTTTTCCTGAATTTGCTGTTCTGGGCTGGACGGGGCACATCTGGATGGGCACAGGAAACATCTGGATGGGGCAGGGCCCCGCCGGGCTTGGCAGGGGCGCAGCTGGCAGGGGCAGCCCTGAGTCACAGCTGGCAGGGGCAGCCCTGAGTCACAGCTGGCAGGGGCAGCCCTGAGTCAGCCCTGAGTCACAGCTGGACGCGGCCCAGCGGGGCAGGGGCACATCTGGAGTGGGGCACATCTGGAGCGGGCACACCTGGGGCGGGCACATCTGGGGCGGGCACACCTGGGGCGGGCACATCTGGGGCGGGCACATCTGGAGCGGGCACATCTGGAGCGGGCACACCTGGGGCGGGCACATCTGGGGCGGGCACATCTGGGGCGGGCACACCTGGGGCGGGCACATCTGGGGCGGGCACACCTGGAGCGGGCACATCTGGAGCGGGCACATCTGGAGTGGGGCACACCTGGAGCGGGCACACCTGGAGCGGGCACATCTGGGGCGGGCACATCTGGAGCGGGCACATCTGTCGGGGCGGGGCGGGGCGGGGCGGGGCGGGGCGGGGGCGGGGCCGGGCGGTGGCGCCGGGGCGGGGCCGGGGCTGAGCGCGGCACGGGCGGGCGGCGGCGGGAGCCACGGTGAGGGGCGGGCCGGGAGGGCATTGTCCCCGGGAGGGACCGGGGGTGTCCCCGGGGGTGTCCCCTGTACCCGCGGTGGGGCCGGGGGTGTCCCCGGGGGTGCTCCCTGTCCCTGGGGAGGGACCGGGTGTGTCCCCGGGGGTGTCCCCTGTCCCCGGAGTGGGGCCGGGGGTGTCCCCGGGGTGGGGCTGGGGGCGTCCCCTGTCCCCGGGGGTGTCCCCGGGGTGGGGCTGGGGGTGTTCCCTGTCCCCAGGGTGGGACGGGGGGTGTCCCCGGGGGTGCTCCCTGCCCCCGGGGTGGGACCGGGGATGTCCCCGGGGGTGTCCCCTGCCCCCGGGATGCGTCTGGGGGTGTCCCCTGTCCTCCGGGTGGGGCTGGGGGTGTCCCCTGTCCCCGGGGTGTCCACGGGAGTGTCCCCTGTCCCCACGGGGGGGGGCGGGGCTCCGATCATGCCGGGGGCCGGGGGCTGCTGCCCACCGCGCTGCCCTACACCCAGCCCCGCCCCCCTTCCCTATCACTGCCCAGCCCCCCACCCCATAACCCCCCCTGCCCTATCACTGCCCAGCCCCCCACCCCAGTGTTTGGGGTACCCGCAGGTTTTTGGGATGCCTGCAGAGTTTTGGGGTGCCAGCAGGGTTTTGGGGTGCCAGGAGGGTTTAGGGGTGCCAGCAGGGTTTTGGGATCCCCGCAGTGTTTGGGGAACCCGCAGGTTTTTGGGATGCCTGCAGAGTTTCGGGTGCCAGCAGGGTTTTGGGGTGCCCGCAGGTTTTTGGGGTGCCCGCTGCCGTGCAGGATCCCGGCAGGATGCCGCTGCTCCCCGTCGTGGCGCTCTGGGCTCTGTGCCCCTTCCTCAGCCGGGCAGGTACCCCCCATCAGCGGGGTGAGGGGGTCCTGCAGAGCCCCCCCGGCCCCGGGGACCCCCTTCCCAACCCCCCCTTTTTCCCTTGCTCGGAGACCGCGGTGGCGACCCCGAGGCGAGGGCGGGGGAGCCGTTCCCGGCAGGGCGGTGACTCACGGGGCGGCTGCTTGGCACCGGCGAGCCCTCGGTGCCACCAGGGCTCCGCTGCCACCACCCGCTGTGTCCCCAGGGATGTCCCCAAACGCGAATGGCCCCCTCTACCCCTCTGTATCCCATCCCTGGGGGTCACCCCGCTGTGTCCCCAGGGATGTCCCCAAACGCGAGTGACCCCTCTACCCCTCTGTATCCCATCCCCGGGGGTGATCCCCGGTGTCCCCACGGATGTCCCCAACCAAACCCTCTACCCCTCTGTATCCCATCCCCGGGGGTCACCCCGCCGTGTCCCCTCCCAGACCATCCTCCTGTCCCCGTCACGGTGACAGCGGCCATCGGCGAGGACGCCTGCCTGCCCTGCGGCAGCCAGCCCTGGGGTGCCCTGCGCGGGGTCACCCTCAGCTGCACCCACCAGGCCGGCGACAACCGCGATGTCCCCGTGCTCAGCCACCGCCTGGGCTGGCAGCCGCCCCCCGAGCCGGGCTGGCAGCCCCCCGAGCAGCCCGACAGCCGCTTTAGGGGCAGGGTCTCCTTCTGCGCGGCGGGGACGGGGGAGGCCGGCGTGTCCCTGCTGCTGAGGAACCTCAGCGATCCCGATTTTGGGAATTATTCCTGCTACGCCTCCCGCGCCGAGGCCCCGCAGCTCCTCCTCTGCTCCCTGGTGCTGCAGCCCGCAGGGGAGGGTGAGTGGGGCGGGGGTGACGCTGTCGTTTTTGGGGTCCCCCTTATTCCCTGATGTGTCCAGCCCTGTCCCTGTCTGGGTGGAGCCAGAATTTGGGGTGTCCCCAATTCCCTGCTGGGTCCAGTCCTGTCCCCACCTGGGTGGAGCCAGAATTTGGGGTGTCCCCATCTGGGTGGAGACAGAATTTTGGGGGTGTCCCCAGTTCCCTGCTGTGTCCAGTCCTGTCCTCATCTGGGTGGTGCCAGAATTTGGGGTGTCCCCACCTGGGTGGTGCCAGAATTTGGGGTGTCCCCAGTTCCCTGCCGTGCCTGTCACTTCCTCTGTCCCCTGGTCCATCCCTGTCCTCATATGGGTGGTGTCAGAATTTTGGGGGTCCCCCCAATTCCCTGATGCATCTGTCACCTCCTCCGGTCCTGTCCCCATCTGGGTGGTGCCAGAATTTGGGGTGTCTCCAATTCCCTGCCCTGCCTGTCTGTCTGTCCCTGCCCTTCCTGTCCCTCTGTCCCTGCCGTGTCTCTCCGTCTGTCCCTGCCGTGTCTGTCCCTTGTCCCTGCCTGTCTCTCTGTCCCTGCCCTGTCTGTCCCTCTGTCCCTGCCGTGTCTGTCCGTCTGTCCCTGCCTGTCCCTCTGTCCCTGCCATGTCTGTTCCTCTGTCCCTGCCCTGCCTGTCCATCTGTCCCTGCCGTGTCTGCCCCTCTGTCCCTGCCTGTCTGTCTATCCCTGCCATGTCTGTCCGGCTGTCCCTGCCGTGTCCGTCTGTCCCTGCCATGTCTGTCCGTCTGTCCCTGCCGTGACTGTCCCTCTGTCCCTGCCCTGTCTGTCCATCTGTCCCTGCCGTGTCTGTCCCTTGTCCCTGCCTGTCCCCCTGTCCCTGTCGTGTCTGTCCGTCTGTCCCTGCCGTGTCTGTCCGTCCGTCCCCCTGTCCCCGCGGCGGTTCGGGGCTCTCCGTGGCGGTGCTGGCGGTGTCCCCACGTGTCGCTGTCCCCGCAGGGGTGCGGGGGGCGGTGGCTCCGGACATGCTGACGGTGATTTGTGTCCTCACGGCCGCTTTCACCGCCGTGGCCATCGGGGTGCTGGTGTGTGCCCGCTGCCAGGGGCACTGCTGGGGGCGCGCAGGTGCGCGGGGGGCAAAAAAAGGAGGGGGCGGGGGGCACAAAAGTGGGTGCGGGGTCTCCAAAGTGGGTGCGGGGGCTTCCAAAGGGGGTGCAGGGGGCTCCAAAGGGGGTGCGGGGGGCTCCAAAGGGGGTGTGGGGGGCGCACAGGTGCGTGGGGGGCACCAAAGGGGGTGCCGGGGGCACAAAAGGGGGGGGCTGGGGGCACCAAAAGGGGGTGCGGGGGGCTCCAAAGTGGGTGTGGGGGGGCTCCAAAGGGGATGCTGGGGGCGCGCAGGTGCGCGGGGGGCAAAAAAAGGGGGGCGGGGGGCACAAAAGTGGGTGTGGGGGGCTCCAAAGGGGGTGCGGGGGGCTCCAAAGTGGGTGCGGGGGGCTCCAAAGGGGGTGTTGGGGGCTCTAAAGTGGGTGCAGGGGACACCAAAGGGGGTGCGGGGGGCTCCAAAGGGGGTGTTGGGGGCTCCAAAGTGGGTGTTGAGGGCACCAAAGTGGGTGTTTGGGGCACAAAAGGGGGTGATGGGGGGCGCAGGGGGTGTTGTAGGATGGGGAGTCTCCAGCTGGAGACCCCCTGGCCCACTGGGAATGGGATTCTGTGTGGGGAGGGGATTTCCAGCTCCCTTTGTGCTGTGGGATGGGATGGGATGGGATGGGATCCATGGGATGGGATGGGATGGGATGGGATGGGATCCATGGGATGGGATGGGATGGGATGGGATGGGATCCATGGGATGGGATCCATGGGATGGGATCCATGGGATGGGATGGGATGGGATGGGATGGGATGGGATGGGATGGGATCCATGGGATGGGATCCATGGGATGGGATCCATGGGATGGGATGGGATGGGATGGGATGGGATGGGATGGGATGGGATGGGATGGGATGGGATCCATGGGATGGGATCCATGGGATGGGATGGGATCCATGGGATGGGATCCATGGGATGGGATCCATGGGATGGGATGGGATGGGATGGGATGGGATCCATGGGATGGGATCCATGGGATGGGATGGGATCCATGGGATGGGATCCATGGGATGGGATCCATGGGATGGGATGGGATGGGATGGGATGGGATGGGATGGGATGGGATGGGATGGGATGGGATGGGATGGGATGGGATGGGATGGGGTGGGATGGGATGGGATGGGATGGGATGGGATGGGATGGGGTGGGAAAGAGGCTGAGGGTGGAATGGGATGGGATAGGGTGGGATGAGGAGAGGGAATGGGATGGGGATGAAGGTGAGAACAGAATGGGATGGAGATGAGGGTGGGGATGAAGGCAGGGCAGGGACGAGGCCAAGGACGAGGATGGGGACAGGGATGGGGACAGGAGCAGCTCTGTGGGGCCAGGGCTGTCCCATGGCCCCACTCACTGTCCCCCCAGCCCCAGAGCCCGGAGCCGTGGCCGGAGGGGAACAAGGAGAGGTGGCCTTGGGTGACGTGAAGAGCCTCAACACCTGAGGCCACCCCAGCTGGGTGACACGTGTGACACGGGCGTGTGACACAGCCCCAAACCGCGGGGACAGGGCTGGGGCCGTGCTCTGGGGCAGGGGTGCAGGGATGGGGGCGCAGGAGGGTTTCGTGGGGGGTTCCCAATGGTTTGGGGTCCCCAGGGAGGGGCAGGGGACAGCTCAGGGTGTCCCCACCCTCCAGGGGACACCCAAACCCCGGGGTCCCGTGGCTGGGGGGGGGGACAAACCCTGAGACCCCAAATAAAGAGCATTGCTCCAGAGCGGGGGTGACCCCTCCTTCCCACCCGCGAGGGGTCGGGGGGCTTGGGGGGGTGGGGGGTGGGGTACGGGGGGTTCCCCGTTTAGGGATGGGCTGTGAGGGTCACGGGGGTCCCCAATTAGGGGTGGGATGTGGGGGTCCCAAATTAGGGGTGAGCTATGGGGGTCCTGGGTGTCCCCGATCAGGGGTGGGATGTGGGGGTCCCCACTTAGGGGTGAGCTCTGGGGGTCCCCGATTAGGGGTGGGATGTGGGGGTCCCCGATCAGGGGTGGGATGTGGGGGTCCCCGGTTAGGGGTGAACTGTGGGGGTCCCCGATTAGAGGTGGGATGTGGGGGTCCCGGGTTTTCCCCATTATGGGTGGGATGTGGGGGTCCCGGGGGTCCCCGATTAAGGGTGGGATGTGGGGGTCCCTGATTACGGGTGAGCTGTGGGGTCCCAGGGTGTCCCAAATTAGGGGTGGGATGTGGGGGTCCCGGGGGTCCCCGATTAGGGGTGAGCTCTGGGGGTCCCAGGGTGTCCCCGATCAGGGTGGGATGTGGGGGTCCCGGGTTTTTCCCCGTTAGGGGTGGGATGTGGGGGTCCCGGGTTTTTCCCCATTAGGGGTGGGATGTGGGGGTCCCCGATCAGGGTGGGATGTGGGGGTCCCGGGTTTTTCCCCATTAGGGGTGGGATGTGGGGGTCCCCGATCAGGGTGGGATGTCGGGGTCCCGGGTTTTTCCCCATTAGGGGTGGGATGTGGGGGTCCCCGATTACGAGTGAGCTGTGGGGGTCCCAGGGTGTCCCCGATCAGGGGTGGGATGTGGGGGTCCCCGATTAGGGGTGGGATGTGGGGGTCCCGGGTTTTTCCCCATTAGGGGTGGGATGTGGGGGTCCCGGGTTTTTCCCCATTAGGGGTGGGATGTGGGGGTCCCGGGTTTTTCCCCATTAGGGGTGGGATGTGGGGGTCCCGGGTTTTTCCCCATTAGGGGTGGGATGTGGGGGTCCCGAGTTGTTCCCCATTAGGGGTGGGATGTGGGGGTCCCGGGGGTCCCCAAGCGCGCTCTTTCCCTCACGGCCGCTGGGCGGCGCTATCGGCAGAGGGGGAGCACAGGCCCCGCCCACTGACACGCCCACAATACCATATATGGTCATGTCACCGCCCCATCCCTTCCATGGCCACGCCCTTTATCCCGCCCGTGTTCCGGAGGTGCCGAGTGGGAAATTTGGGATATTTGGGATCTCGCAGAATCCCGGGGGCTCTGCGGGGCTCCTCTGGTGCTCGCCCTCCTCCCATGGCGACCACTGCGGCTCCGGGGGCCATCAGAGCCTCCCTTCTCCTTCCCTGTGTCCTCCTCTTCATCCCTGTCCCAGCACATCCCATGGATCCCATGGATCCCATGGATCCCATCCCATCCCATGGATCCCATGGATCCTATCCCATCCCATGGATCCCATCCCATCCCATGGATCCCATCCCATGGATCCCATGGATCCCATCCCATCCCATGGATCCCATGGATCCCACCCTATCCCATCCCATGGATCCCATGGATCCCACCCTTGTCCCACACCCAGCTCTGGGGTTTGGGGTACACCAGGATGGAGCCCCGGGCTCGATGTCCCTTTCTTGGGGCGTTGCCAAGCCCTGGGCAGGGGACACCAGGGCAGGGGTCACCATGGGGTGTGGGACATGGCCACCACAGGTGTGTCACATGGCCACCATGGGGTGTGTGACATGGCCACTGTGGGGTGTGTGACACGGCCACCATGGGGTGTGGGACAGGGCCACCACAGGTGTGTCACATGGCCACCATGGGGTGTGTGACATGGCCACCATGGGGTGTGTGACACAGCCACCATGGGGTGTGTGACATGGCCACCATGGGGTGTGTGACATGGCCACTGTGGGGTGTGTGACACAGCCACCATAGGGTGTGTGACATGGCCACCATGGGGTGTGGGACAGGGCCACCGTGGGGTGTGTGACACGGCCACCATGGGGTGTGGGACAGGGCCACCATAGGTGTGTCACATGGCCACCATGGGGTGTGTGACATGGCCACTGTGGGGTGTGTGACACAGCCACCATGGGGTGTGTGACATGGCCACCATGGGGTGTGGGACATGGCCACCGTGGGGTGTGTGACACGGCCACCATGGGGTGTGGGACAGGGCCACCATAGGTGTGTCACATGGCCACCATGGGGTGTGTGACATGGCCACTGTGGGGTGTGTGACACAGCCACCATGGGGTGTGTGACATGGCCACCATGGGGTGTGGGACATGGCCACCATGGGGTGTGTAACATGGCCACCATGAGGTGTGGGACACAGCCACCGTGAGCTGGGGACAGTGGGGTGGTGGCATGACCACTGTGGGGTCACTTGGGGCCACCTCACCCATGGGGACACGTCCGTGGGGACACGTGCCACGGAGAAGGGATCTGATGGGCGGACACACAAACCTGGTGGGGTTTTTTTGGGAATCACAACAGATCCGTGGACATCTCCGTGGCACCCATGGGCGCCATCCTCTTTATTGCAGGGACAGAAACTCTTCTGAGAGGTTCAAACCCCACCAAGACCTGGTGGTCAAGACCCCATCAGCATTTTGGGGGTTCACGGGGGCTCCTCCACAGCAGCACCCCAATGTTCTGGAGGTGGGACTGTCTCCTCCCTGACCCTAAAAGCACAAAGGGGATTTTTGGTTTTGGTTCCTCTGTGTGAAGCTCTCGTCTTCCTCCGGAAAGGGCCGTGCCAGCATCTGCTCCCAGGGAATTTCCAGCCAGGAGTAGAAGAGAAACAATTAAAAAAAATGGAATAAAAATAAATTAAATTATAACTGTGAGTCGGTGCTCTCTCCAAGCAAAGGGTGGTGGCACAAGGTGACAGCTCTTTTCTATGCCCAAGAGTGAGTTTTTCTCACGAAAACTGAGAATGTGAGGCAAAAAAATAGGGCAAAATTCATCCTAAAAATGGGATTTGAGGGTTGGATCCTGTTGGGGAAGGAACCTGTTGCTTCCTCGTGTCCCAGGATTGACCAAAGCGCCCCAGTTTTGGGAATGGATGTGGTTTGGGCTCCCACCTCCCTGTGCAGAGGTCACCGAGGTGTCAGCACTGGAGGGTTTGGGGCTGATTTCAGCAAATTTGGGTCAGAGACTCAGCCATGTCCTTTTAGGAGAACCCCGAATGACCTCAGCTGGCCACGATTCAGGGATGAGAATTCCCCCGTGTCCCTTGGAGGACTGTCACCCGGGGCACAAATCACTGACAAATTATAGGCATAATTATAAAATTCAACAATCCCGCCAAGCTGCGGGGTTCTCTGGGGCACGGACCGCACGGTTCGGGCACTTTCGGGAAGGGATTCTGGAAGTTTCCAGGCGGGATCTGAGCCCGACCCCGGCTCCGCGCGGGACAGGAAAGGGGTGCGCTGGCCCTTTAAGGCACGGACAGGTGCGGCTGTGCCACACCGCTCGGGGGGCGGGATCGGCGGGGACTGAGTGACAGGGCGGTTAACCAATAGGAAGGCAGAACGAGGAGTATGCAGCCAATGAGAGGGCGGGGAGGGGAGGGGGCGTGGCCGAGCGGAGCGGGGCTCGCTGAGGGGCGAAGCGGGGTCCGGTCAGGTTCGGCTGCGTTCGGCCCCGTTCGGCTCCGCTCGGCTCCGCTCGGCCCCGCTCGGCCATGGCGAGGCGGACGGCGGCCTCCGCCGGGCCCCTCATGGACGATTTCTCCTTCGTGAGCCCGGTGGTCAAGTACGTGCTCTTCTTCTTCAACCTGCTCTTCTGGGTGAGTGCGGGGGCACCGGGACACCCCATTCCCCGAGGATGTCCGCCTCCTGGGGCTGTCCCCATCGCTGCACCCCATTGGGACACCGCCATCCCCAGGGACCCCCCCAGCCCTGAGATCCCACCGGGACCACCCTGGGGCTCTCTCCATCCCCAGGGATCCCCCATCCCCAGGGACCCCCCCCCAGCACTGAGATCCCACCGGGACCACCCTGGGGCTCTCTCCATCCCTGTTGGGATCCCTCATGCCCAGGGACCCCCCATCCCCAGGGACCCCCCCAGCCCTTGAGGCTCTCTCCATCCCCGATCCCTGTGGGGATCCTCCATCCCCAGGGATCCTCCATCCCCAGGGACCCCCCAGCCCTGGGATCCCACCGGGACCACCTTGGGGCTCTCTCCATCCCTGTTGGGATCCCTCATCCCCAGGGATCCCACATCCCTTGGGGCTCTCTCCATCCCTGTTGGGATCCCCCATCCCCAGGAACCCCCCAACCCTTGGGGCTCTCTCCACCCCTGATCCTTGTGGGGATTCTCCATCCCCAGGGATCCCACATCCCTTGGGGCTTTCTCCATCCCTATTGGGATCCCCCATCCCCAGGGACCCCCCGGCCCTTGGGGTCCTCTCCATCCCCAATCCCTGTGGGGATCCCCCAGCCCCAGGGACCCCCCATTCCCAGGGACCCCCCAGCCCTGGGATCCCACCAGGACCACCTTGGGGTTCTCTCCATCCCTGATCCCTGTGGGGATCCCCCATCCCCAGGGACCCCCCATCCCCAGGGACCCCCCAGCCCTGAGATCCCACCAGGACCACCTTGGGGCTCTCTTCATCCCTGATCCCTGTGGGGATCCCCCATCCCCAGGGACCCCCAGCCCTTGGGGCTCTTTCCATCCTTGTTGGGATCTCCCATTCGCAGGGATCCCACCTCCCTTGGGGATCTCTCCATCCCCGATCCCTGTTGGGATCCCCCAGCCCCAGGGATCCCCCATCCCCAGGGACCCCCAGCCCTGGGATCCCACCAGGACCACCTTGGGGCTCTCTCCATCCCCGATCCCTGTTGGGATCCTCCTGGGCCTCTCTCCACCCCTGGACCTATTTGGGACCCCACATTCCCGGGATCCCCTGACCCACCTCCATCCCCAGGATCCCACCAGGAACCCCTTGACTTTAGAGCTGTCCCCACCCCTGATCCCTACTGGAATCCACTCTCCTCGTGATCCCTGGAGCCCCCCAAGCCCAGTAACCCCTCATTCCTGAGGGATTCCTGCTCCCTGGGAATGTCCCCATCCCTGGACTCCACTGGGATCCCCCGTTCCAGAATCTCCAGGAGTTTCCCCGTTCCCCGAGAATTTTTGGGGTCCTTTGGTCCTGTCTGACCCCACACAGGTGACAAACCTCCCAGAGAGGGGGACAGAAGCTCTTCTTGTCCCCAGCCCACTCCAGAGATATCTCCTGCAGAAAAACCACAGTTTTCCATATTTGGGGGCTTTTTTGATTTTTTTTTTAATATTTTGAGGGATTTTTTATGTTTTTGAAAAGTTTTATGTTTTGAGTATTTTTTTTTATGCTTCAAGGACTTTTTAAAAATGCTTTGAAGATTTTTGCACCGCTTGGGAGATTTGAGGATTTTTTTTATGTTTTGGGGATTTTAAAATGCTTTTGGGTTTTTTGGGGTTTTTTTTTGCAAGTTTTGGGGTTGGTTTTTTTTTGCGGGTTATTTCCGTGTTTGCAATCCTATTTTTGAGGAAGTTTCTCACTTCCCATAAACCACGAGCCTGTGTCCAGCCACTTCCAGAGGAGCAGGGCTGGCTGGCGGGAGGTGGGGACAGAGGTGACCTCCCGGGAGGTGGGGACAGAGGTGACATCCCAGGGGGTGGGATCAGAGGTGACCACCCAGAAGGTGGGGACAGAAGTGACATCCCAGGGGGTGGGGACAGAGGTGACCTCCCAGAAGGTGGGGGCAGAGGTGACCACCCAGGGGGTGGGGACAGATGTGACTTTCCAGAAGGTGGGGACAGAGGTGACCTCCCAGAAGGTGGGGACAGATGTGACCTCCCAGGGGGTGGGGACAGAGGTGACTTTCCAGGAGGTGGGGACAGAGGTGACCACCCAGGGGGTGGGATCAGAGGTGACTACCCAGGGGGTGGGATCAGAGGTGACCTCCCAGAAGGTGGGGACAGAGGTGACCACCCAGGGGGTGGGGACAAATGTGACCTCCCAGAAGGTGGGGACACAGTGGACACCGTGTGACGAGGGGAAACTGAGGCAGCCCCTGCCGTTCTGCTGCCCGGTTTCCATCCCCGGCTCTGAGGTGGGCACACGGGTGTGGCACGGGGCTGGTGACAGCTGCGGGGTCACCTCTGTCCCTCTGCAGATGATCTCCATGGTGATGGTGGCCGTGGGGGTCTACGCCCGGCTGCTGAAGCACGCAGGTGAGCTCGGGGGTGGTTCCCAGCCGGTTCTGGTGCTCTGGGGGTTGTCATGGGGGGTCCTGGGGGTGCTGGCAGTGCCGGTGACAGCTCTGGTGACAGAGGCAGCCATGGCGTGCCTGGCGGTGGACCCTGCCATCCTCCTCATCATGGTGGGCGTCCTCACCTTCCTCATCACCTTCTGCGGCTGCGTCGGCTCCTTGCGGGAGAACATCTGCCTGCTGCAGATGGTGAGTCCTGCCGGGGCTGGGGGGACCTGGTGGCATCTCGGTGTCCCCTCCCGTGGTCCCCTCACCGTCACATTCCTTCTCCTGCAGTTCTCCGTCTGCCTGACCGTCATCTTCCTCCTGCAGCTGGCGGCCGGCGTGCTGGGCTTTGTCTTCTCCGATAAGGTACCGAACCCAGAGGGTGGGATGGGGAACCCAAACCTGGTGGGGGTGATGGGTGACCCCACTCGTGTCACCCACTGGGTGACAGCCTTGCTGGTGTCCCCCAGGCACGTGGGAAGGTCAGCGAGATCATCAACGGGGCCATCGTGCATTACCGGGATGACCTGGACCTGCAGAACCTCATCGATTTTGGGCAGAAGGAGGTGACCGGGGTGGGGGTCTGCAGGGTTGGGGTGTCCCTCCAATGGATCAGGACATGTCCCCACTTTTTCAATCTGTGGGGTGGCACAGCTTGGGGACGTTGGATGGCTCTGGCAAGAGGATTTGATGTCTGTGGTGATGTCCTGCGCGGGCAGGGCGAGGCTGGGGAGAGCTGGGGACACCAACAGCCCTGAGCGTGCTGTCCCCCTGCCACGGGCTGCTGTCCCCTCGGCGCCGAGCCCCATGTCCTGCCCGCAGTTCAGCTGCTGTGGGGGTGTCTCCTACAAGGACTGGTCCCAGAACGTTTATTTCAACTGCACGGCCACCAACCCCAGCCGTGAGCGCTGCTCCGTGCCCTTCTCCTGCTGCCTGCACGACACCGAGCAGGTCAGTCCTGGGGGTGGCCTCGAGGGACACTGCCCTGTGCCCGTCCTGCTGTGCCCTGGGGCTGGAGCCCTGCCCAAGGGGAGGGAACACGCTGGTGGCAACAGATGGACCCCATCCCACTTTTGGGGTTTGGGTTCTCCTGTCCTACCTTCTGGCTTTGAGTTTTCCATCCCAACATCTGGGTTTGGGTTCCCCATCCCACACTCGGGGTTTGGGTTCCCCATCCCACCTTTGGGATTTGGGTTCCTCCATCCCACACTGCGTTTGGTTTCTCCATCCCAACATCTGGATTTGGGTTCCTCCATCCCACACTCGGGGTTTGGTTTCCCCATCCCACTTTGGGATTTGGGTTCCTCCATCCCACTTTGGGGTTTGGGTTCCTCCATCCCACACTCGGGATTTGGGTTCCCCATCCCACCTTTGGGATTTGGGTTCCCCATTGCACACTCTGGGTTTGAGTTCCTCATCCCACCTTTGGAATTTGGGTTCCCCATCCCACCTTTGGAATTTGGGTTCCCCATTGCACACTCTGGTTTTGGGTTCCCCATCCCACTTTGGGGTTTGGGTTCCCCATCCCACTTTGGAATTTGGGTTCCCCATCCCACCTTTGGAATTTGGGTTCCCCATTGCACACTTCAGGTTTGGGTTCCCACACTCTGGGTTTGGTTTCCCCATCCCACTCTGGGGTTTGAGTTCCTCCATCCCACACTCTGGGTTTGGGTTCCCACACTCCACGTTTGGTTTCCCCATCCCAACATCTGGATTTGGGTTCCTCCATCCCACACTCTGGGTTTGGGTTCCCCATTGCACACTCTGGGTTTGGGTTCCCACACTCTGGGTTTGGGTTCCCCATCCCAACATCTGGGTTTGAGTTCCCCATCCCACTTTGGGGTTTGGGTTCCCCATTGCACACTCTGGGTTTGGGTTCCCCATCCCAAAATCTGGGTTTGGGTTCCCCCATGCCACACTCTGGGATTGGGTTCCCCATCCCAACCTTGGGCTTTGGGGACATTTCCTGGGTGGAAATGCTGTGGTGAGCTGGGGGAGAATTCTCCCTCTCGAGCTGGGATTGGCTCTTTGGGGACAGGTGGCTCTGGAGGGCTGGCCTGGGGACACCGAGGAAGGGGACACCCCACCAAGGCAAGGCCAGAGCTCCTGGTCACCACACGGCCGCCCCCCAAGAACCGGGACCCCAGTGTGTCCTGTCCCCTCTCCCAGGCCGTCATCAACACCATGTGTGGCCACGGGATGCAGGCCAGGGGCTACCTGGAGGCCAGTGCCTTCATCCACACCAACGGCTGCATCGACAAACTGGTCAACTGGACCCACAGCAACCTCTTCCTGCTGGGGGGCATCACCCTGGGGCTGGCCCTGCCCCAGGTACGGGGCTGGGGCACTGTGGGGGACAAGGCTCCGTCCCAAAGCGCTGCTTGTGGGGTTTTTGGGGGGCTGCCTTAATGGCATTAATCCTAAATGGATTGCCAGATGGGGGAGTTGGGATGGGATTTGGGGTGGGGCAGTGATGCAGATGTCAGGCATGGGGGGAATGGGGTGACACCGCCTGGTGTTGCTCAGCACCTCCCTCTCCCCTTCTCCTTCTTCCCTCTCTCTTTCTGTCCCCCATTCCTCTTCCCTTTCCCCCTTCCTCTCCCATTTCCTTCCTGGTTCCCCTTCCTCTTTCTCTTCCTTTCTCCTCCCCTCTTCTCCCTGCCCTGTATCTCATTTCCCCTTTCCCTCTCCTCATCCCCTCCCTCTCCCCATCTCCTCCCTCTCCCCATCCCCTCTCCTATCTCCCTTCCTCTCCCCATCTCCTCCCTCTCCCCATCCCTTCCTTCTCCCCATCCCTTCCCTCCTATCTATCCCCCTTTCCTCTTCCCATCCCCTCCCTCTCCCCATCCCTCCCTCTCCTTATCTATCCCCCTTTCCTCTCCCCATCCCCTTCCTCTCCCCATTCCCTCTCTCTCCCCATCCCCTCCCTCTCCCCATCCCTCCCTTTCCCCATCCCCTTCCTCTCCCCATCCTTTCCCTCTCCTTATCTATCCCCCTTTCCTCTCCCCATCCCCTTCCCTCTCCCCACCCCTCCCTCTCCCCTGCAGCTGGTGGGCATCGTGCTGGCGCAGCTCCTCATCAACCAGATCCGTGACCAGATCAAGCTGCAGCTCTACAACCAGCAGCACCGGGCAGACCCCTGGTACTGAGCCCCGGCCTCTCCGGGGGCATTCCCGACCCCGGATCCGCGGGAAGAGCCCGGGGGGCTCGGCTGGAGAGGAGGGATGGCGGATCCGCGCTGGCTGCGGAGAGGGAGGCTCCGTGCCTTTGGCAGCCGGCGCTGGGCTCGGCCTGGAGGTGCCGCGCTGAGGCAGCGCCGGGGAATCGCTGTCTGTCCGTCCGTCCGTGCGTCCTGCTGCCGCACAAAGCTTCGCACTGGGATGTGCTTCCCCTCCCCGCCTGTGCTGGAGAAGGACATTTGTCTGTCTGTCTGTCCATCCGTGCGTTCTGCTGCTGCACAAAGCTTCGCACTGGGATGTGCTTCCCCTCCCCGCCTGTGCTGGAGAAGGACGTTTGTCGGTCTGTCTGTCTGTCTGTGCACTGAGCTGCCTTGGCCCAGGCTGGGCTGTGGGACTGGGGACAATCCCCGTGGCTGGGTGTTTGGGGACAATCCCCACAGCCAGGTGTTTGGGGACAATCCCCATGGCTGGGTGTCTGGGGACAATCCCCATAGCTGGGTGTTTGGGGACAATCCCCATAGCTGGGTGTTTGGGGACAATCCCCATAGCTGGGTGTCTGGGGACATCCCCACAGCCAGGTGTTTGGGGACAATCCCCAGGGCCCGGTATTAGGGGACAATCCCCATGGCCGGGTGTTTGGGGACAATCCCCACAGCCAGGTGTCTGGGGACAATCCCCACAGCCAGGTGTCTGGGGACAATCCCCACAGCCAGGTGTCTGGGGACATCCCCACAGCCAGGTGTCTGGGGACATTCCCCATTGCTGGGTGTCTGGGGACAATCCCCCATGGCCGGGTGTTTGGGGACAATCCCCCACAGCCAGGTGTCTGGGGACAATCCCCATGGCTGGGTGTCTGGGGACATCCCCACAGCCAGGTGTCTGGGGACATTCCCCATTGCTGGGTGTCTGGGGACAATCCCCATGGCTAGGTGTTTGGGGACAATCCCCACAGCCAGGTGTTTGGGGACAATCCCCATGGCTGGGTGTTTGGGGACAATCCCCATGGCTAGGTGTTTGGGGACAATCCCCACAGCCAGGTGTTTGGGGACAATCCCCGTGGCTGGGTGTTTGGGGACAATCCCCCGCAGCCAGGTGTCTGGGGACAATCCCCAGGGCCCGGTGTCCATCTCGGTGTCCCCAAGTGTGGGGACAGCCCAGTGGCTCTGCGGGTGCTCTGCTGCTTCTTGGCTTTCATGAACAATAAAGATGCGAGGCCCCGAGCTCTGCCAGGCCGTGCAGGGGACACCGTGGTGGCTCTGGGGACACACAGGGCACACTGTGGTGGCTCTGGGAACACACAGGGGACACAGCAGTGGCTCTGGGGACACACAGGGCACACCACGGTGGCTCTGGAGACACGCAGGGGACACCACGGTAGCTCTGGGGACACACAGGGGACACCGCAGTGGCTCTGGGGACACCGTGGTGGCTCTGGGGACACTCAGAGGACACCATGGTGGCTCTGGGGACACACAGGGGACACCATGGTGGCTCTGGGGACACACAGGGCACACCACGGTGGCTCTGGGGACAAACGGGGGACACCATGGTGGCTCTTTGGTACACTGAGAGGACACCGTAGTGGCTCTGGGGACACACAGGGGACACCATGGTGGCTCAGGGGACATGCAAGGGACACCATGGTGGCTCTGGGAACACACAGGTGACACTGCGGTGGCTCTGGGAACACATAGGGGACACAGCAGTGGCTCTGGGGACACACAGGGCACACCACGGTGGCTCTGGGGACACTCAGGGGACACTGCGGTGGCTCTGGAGACACGCAGGGGACACCACGGTGGCTCTGGGGACACACAGGTGACACCGCAGTGGCTCTGGGGACACCACGGTGGCTCTGGGGACACTCAGGGGACACTGCAGTGGCTCTGGGGACACAAGGGACACCGTGGTGTCTCTGGGGACACTCAGGGCACACTGCGGTGGCTCTGGGGACACGCAGGGTACACCGCAGTGGCTCTGGGGACACCGTGGTGGCTCTGGGGACACACAGGGCACACTGTGGTGGCTCTGGGGACACGCAGGTGACACCGCAGTGGCTCTGGGGACACACAGGGCACACCACGGTGGCTCTGGGGACACTCAGGGGACACTGCGGTGGCTCTGGAGACACGCAGGGGACACCACGGTAGCTCTGGGGAAACACACAGGTGACACCGCAGTGGCTCTGGGGACACGCAGGGGACACTGCAGTGGCTCTGGGGACACAAGGGACACCGTGGTGTCTCTGGGGACACTCAGGGCACACTGCGGTGGCTCTGGGGACACGCAGGGTACACCGCAGTGGCTCTGGGGACACCGTGGTGGCTCTGGGGACACTCAGAGGACACCATGGTGGCTCTGGGGACACACAGGGGACACCGTGGTGGCTCTGGGGACACACAGGGGACACCGTGGTGGCTCTGGGGACACTCAGGGAACACCGTGGTGGCTCTGAGGACAAACAGGGGACACCACGGTGGCTCTGGGGACACTCAGAGGACACCATGGTGGCTCTGGGGACACACAGGGTACACCGTGGTGGCTCTGAGGACACTCAGGGAACACCGTGGTGGCTCTGGGGACAAACAGGGGACACCACGGTGGCTCTGGGGACACTCAGGGGACACTGCGGTGGCTCTGGGGACACACAGGGGACACCGCAGTGGCTCTGGGGACACCACGGTGGCTCTGGGGACACGCAGGTGACACCGCAGTGGCTCTGGGGACACACCGAGGCCACCCCGTGGCCCTGCGCTGCTGTTGTGAGACCCCAAAACAAGCGGCGAAAAGCGGCTGAGCCGCCTGGGCCTGGCCCGGCCTCTCGGAGCTGTCGCAAGGCCGTGGGTGGAGTTTTTTAGGGTTGGCTTTTTGGGGTTTTTTGTTTTGTTTTGTTTTGTTTTGTTTTTAATTTTCCCCTCTGCTCGGGCTGGGTGGTCCCTCCCGCGGAGGGAGCCGGGATGCGGCCAACCCCCGGCTCTTTGTGTGCGGCCGGGACGCTTCTCTCCCATTAAAAACAAAATAAATCCCTTTTTTTGGCTTTTTTTCCCCTCAAAATCCACCTCATCCCCCTACCAAAATGTCATTTTTTCCCCCAAAAGCGATTGCTTCTCCGAGGAATGACACCTACCCGCAAAAAAAGGTGATTTTTTCCCCTCCAAAACTCACTTTTCTTCCTAAAACTGCCCCTCCAAAGAGCTACTTCTCCCCCCAAAAATATAAGAAGTAGCTGTTCTCCAAAAACGTGGCTTCCTCCCAAAAAAAAGCCACTACTTTCTCCCCAAAAAACAACTTTTCTTCCCCCAAAAGTCTTTTGTCCCCCCCCAAACTTACTTTTCCCTCCCAAAAAAGTAACTTGCCCTTAAAAAAAGGAACTTTCCCCCACAAAAATCAAGTTCTCTCCCCACAAAATTGTCTTTTCTCCCCTATAATTATTTTTTTTACCAGAAAGATTACTCCCTGCTCAAAAATTAACTTTTTTTTTCCCCAGAGAAGTGTCTTTTGTCCCCAAAAAGTGACTTTTACCTCCCAAAAAAGTAACTTTCCCCTTAAAAAAGTGACTTCTCTCCTATCAAAATGAGATTTATCCACAAATGGAATTTTTTCTCTCCCAATGAATTGCTTTTCGTCCCCCTCAAAAATGACTTTTCTTCCCCCAAAAAGCCTTTTAATCACATTTTATTTCACAGAAAAAAAAAGAACCTTTACCTCACAAGGAACATTTCCCTCACAAAATTGTTATTTTCTTCCTATAAAGTGATGTTTTTGTCACAAAAATGGCTTTTTCCTTCCAAAATTGGACCTTTTTTTCATGAGAATGAACTTTTCCCACACAAATAGTGACTTTTTTCCCTCACAAAAAGGACATTTTCTTCACAAAAAGGGACTTCTTCCTCACAAGAGTGACTTTTTTGTCACAAAAAGAAACTTTTTCTTCAGAAAAAATAACTTTTCCCTCACAAAAAGTGACTTTTTTCCCTCACGACTGAGTTTTTCCGCACAAAAAAGAACTTTTCCCTCACAAAAAGGAATCTTTTCCCCACAAAAAGTGACTTTTTCCTCAAAAAAAGCCACTTTTTCCTCAAGAAGGAACTTTTCCCTCACAAAGGCCTTTTGTGAGGGGGACTTTTTACCCCCCCAAAAAAAGACTTTCCCCTCTCTTTTTAGCGACTTTTTCCCTCACAAAAAAGCCACTTTTTTCTCACAAAAAGACACTTTTTCCTCACAAAAAGGAACTTTTCCTCAGAAAAATAAATTTTTTCCTGACCAGAAAGCGCCTTTTTTCCTCACAAGAGGAACTTTCTCCTCACAAAAGTGGACTATTTCCTCCCAAAAAAAGCATTTCCCCTCACTTTTTAGCGACTTTTTCCTTCACAAAACACCCACTTTTTCCCTCAGGGAAAAACGCCACGTTTTCCTCGCAAAAAGCGACCTTTTCCTCACAAAAAGAAAACTTTTCCTGACCAAAAAGTGAGTTTTTCCTCACGGGAAGAGCTTTCTCCTTACAAAAAGGTGACTCTTTCCTTCCCCTCAAAAAAAGTACTTCTCTTCACTTTTTAGCGACTTTTTCCCTCACAAAAACCCACTTTTCTACTCACAAAAAGCACAAAAAGCGACCTTATCCTCACAAAACGAAACTTTTCCTCACAAAAAGAAAACTTCCTCACCAAAAAGCGACTTTTTTCCTCACGGGAAGAACTTTCTCCTTACAAAAGGGGACTCTTTCCTTCCCCTCAAAAAAATCACTTCACTTTTTAGCGACTTTTTCCCTCACAAAAAACCACTTTTCTCCTCACAAAAAACACAAAAAGGCGACCTTATCCTCACAAAACGGAACTTTTCCTCAGAAAAAGAAAACTTTTCCTGACCAAAAAGCGACTTTTTTCCTGAGGCGAAGAACTTTTTCCTCACAAAAGGGGACCCTTTCCTCCCAGCAAGAAAACTTTCCCCTCACTTTTCAGCCACTTTTTCCCTCACAAAAAGCTCCTTTCCCCTCACAACTCGCCTCTCTTACCCTCCGCAGCGCTTCCCCCGCGGTCCCTCCCTCAGCCCGCCCCGGCGGGGGGCGCGGGCCGGGCCGTGCCGCGGGCGGCGGCGGCTGAGGAGGAGGAGGAGGAGGAGGAGCAGCAGCAGCAGCAGCAGCGGGGCCGCTCCGCTCGCTCCCGGCGAGCCCAACAAAGGCGGCGGGGCCATGGCGGGCCCCTCGCCCCGCTCCGAGCCGCCCTAAGCCCGCCGAGCACCGCCGCGATGTGGCCGGGCCGCGGCGGGAGGCGCTGGGCGCTGGCGCTGGCCCTGGCGCTGGCTCTGGGCGGCCGCTGCCCCGCCGCCCACAACGCCTCGGCCGGGCCCCCGCGCTGCCGCCGCCCCGCGCCCTGCGAGCGGCTCCGCTTCGGCGCCTGCCTGGGCTCGGCGCTGCCCTACACCGCCACCTCCACGCTGCTGGCCACCGACTCCGCCTCGCAGGAGGAGGCGCACGGGAAGCTGCTGCTCTGGTCCGGTACGGACGGGACGGTACCGGGAGCGGGGAGAGTGAGGGAGAGGCCCGGGATGGGGCTGGAGGGGGATGGGGAGCGGTGAAGGGCGGGGGAACGGGGGTTGGGGGGGAGCTTTGGGTGTAGTGTGGGGGGGCTGGGGATGGGTACACTATGGAGAAGCGCCTAACACAGGGCTGAGTATGAGTACAGTATGGAAAACTTTATAGCAAAGGGCTGGGGATGGGTACAGTATAGAAAACTTTATAGCAAAGGGCTGGGGATGGGTACAGTATAGAAAACTTTATATAAGAATGGGTATAGTGTAGAAAACTTTATAGCAAAGGGCTGGGGATAGGTACAGTATGGAAAACTTTATAGAGGGAGGCTGGGGATGGGTACACTATGGAAAACTTTATAGCAGGGGGCTGGGAATGGGTACAATATAGAAAACTTCATAGAGGGGGTTTGGGAATGGGTACAGTATAGAAAACTTTATATAAGAATGGGTACAGCGTAGAAAACTTTATAGCAAAGGGCTGGGGATAGGTACAGTATGGAAAACTTTATAGAGGGGGGCTGGGGATGGGTACAGTATGGAAAACTTCATAGAGGGGGTTTGGGGATGGGTACAGTATAGAAAACTTTATAGCAAAGGGCCAGGGATGGGTACAGTATGGAAAACTTTATAGCAGGGGGCTGGGGATGGGTACAGTATAGAAAACTTTATAGAGGGAGGCTGGGGATGGGTACAGTATAGAAAACTTTATAGAGGGGGGCTGGGGATTGGTACAGTATAGAAAACTATAGCAGGGGGCTTGGGAATGGGTACAGTATAGAAAACTTTATATAAGAATGGGTACAGTGTAGAAAACTTTATAGAGGGGGGCTGGGGATGGGTACAGTATGGAAAACTTCATAGAGTTTTACAGAAGAGTGGGTACAGTATGGAAAACTATAGCAAAGGGCCAGGGATGGGTACAGTATGGAAAAGTGTCTAACACAGGGCTGGGGATGGGTAGAGTGCAGAAAACTGTATAGAGGGGGAGTGGGGATAGGTAAAGTACAGAAAACTTTACAGCACAGGGCTGGGAATGAGTACAGTATAGAAAAGTGCATCCAAGGGGCTGGGGAATGAGTACAGTGTAGAAAACTGTGTAAGAAAACATTGTGGATGAGGTACAGCACAGAGGGCAGCTGTAGATTAGGGTACAGGTAATTTATGGGCTAGCACAGGCCCAGGGGTGGGTGCAGTATAGAAAACTCTCTAGTGGGGTGCAGGGGATGGGTACAGTATAGAAAACTGATTAAAAAGGGGCTGGGGATGGGTGGAGTGTAGAGGGGAGCAGTATAATGGGTGTCTGGGGATGGGGACGGTACAGAAAAATGTATAGGAGGGGAGAAAATGTAACGTGCAGGGGAGCAGGAGATTGGGGTGCAGGGACAGCAGGAGAGCCCCACAGAGGGGTCCCAGTGCCCTGTGGGGACAGCAGGAGAGCCCCACAGAGGGGTCCCAGCACTGTGGGGACAGCAGGAGAGCCCCACAGAGGGGTCCTGGCACTGTGGGGACAGCAGGAGAGCCCCACAGAGGGGTCCTGGCACTGTGGGGACAGCAGGAGAGCCCCACAGAGGGGTCCCAGAGCTGTGGGGACAGCAGGAGAGCCCCACAGAGGGGTCCCAGTGCTGTGGGGACAGCAGGAGAGCCCCACAGAGGGGTCCCAGAGCTGTGGGGACAGCACAAGAGCCCCACAGAGGGGTCCCAGTGCTGTGGGGACAGCAGGAGATGCCCACAGAGGGGTCCCAGTGCCCTCTGGGTGCTGTGGGGACAGCAGGAGATGCCCACAGAGGGGTCCCAGCACCGTGTGGGTGCTGTGGGGACAGCAGGAGGTGGCCGTGCCGGGGGTGGTGACGGTGCTGTCCCCTCCCCACAGGCCTGCGCAACGCCCCACGCTGCTGGGACGTCATCCAGCCCCTGCTCTGCGCCGTCTACATGCCCAAGTGTGAGGATGGGCAGGTGGAGCTGCCCAGCCAGACCCTGTGCCAGGCCACCCGGACTCCCTGCATCATCGTGGAGCGCGAGCGCGGCTGGCCCGACTTCCTCAAGTGCACCACCGACCGCTTCCCCGAGGGCTGCCCGGTACGGCGCGGGGACACGGGGATGGGGAGGGAAAGTCGCTCCCTGGAGCAGGAGAGGGGTGGTGTTGGGCAGTCTGGAGAAGGGAAGGCTCCAGGGAGAGCTTCCAGCGCATTCCAGGGCTTGAAGGGGCTCCAGGAGAGCTGGAGAGGGACTGGGGACAAGGTCTGGAGGGACGGGACACAGGGAATGGCTTCCCACTGGCAGAGGGATGGATGGGATCTTGGGAATTGGGAATTCCTGGCTGGAATGGAATTCCCAGAGCAGCTGTGGCTGCCCCTGCATCCCTGGAATGCCCAAGGCCAGGCTGGAGCAGCCTGGGACAGTGGGAGGTGTCCCTGCCATGGCAGGGGGGCACTGCAGGGGCTTTGAGGTCCCTTCCCACCCAACCATTCCACGATTCCATGGTGATTCCATGAAATCCAGCTGTCCAGAGGGGACTGATGTCCTTCTTGGCCGCTGGGTTGTCTCCTCCTCCCCTCACAGCCTCGTTTCCCCTCTGGCAGAACGAGGTGCAGAACATCAAGTTCAACAGCTCGGGGCAGTGCGAGGCGCCGCTGGTGAGGACGGACAACCCCAAGAGCTGGTACGAGGACGTGGAGGGCTGCGGCATCCAGTGCCAGAACCCGCTCTTCACCGAGAAGGAACACCGCGAGATGCACGTCTACATCGCCGCCTTCAGCTCCGTCACCATCTTCTGCACCTTCTTCACCCTGGTGAGACGCGCGCTCGCGCCGGGGTGGGGATGTCCTCCCCAAAACAGGCGCGGGCACCGAGCTGTGGCTTCCTCCTCCCCCTCCAGGCCACTTTTGTCGCTGACTGGAGGAACTCCAACCGCTACCCCGCCGTCATCCTGTTCTACGTCAACGCCTGCTTCTTCGTGGGCAGCATCGGGTGGCTGGCGCAGTTCATGGACGGCGCCCGCGAGGAGATCGTGTGCCGGGCCGACGGCACCATGAGGCTGGGCGAGCCCACGTGGGTGTCACCTCCTGTCCCCAAGGAGGGCTCTGGTGAGATCCCCGTCCTTCACCCTCAAAGGTGACTCTCGCCTCGCCTCTCCGCAGCTCCAACGAGACGCTGTCCTGCGTCATCATCTTCGTCATCGTCTACTACTCGCTGATGTCGGGTGTCATCTGGTTCGTCATGCTCACCTACGCCTGGCACACCTCCTTCAAAGCCCTGGGCACCACCTACCAGCCGCTGCTGGGCAAGACCTCCTACTTCCACCTCATCACCTGGTCCATCCCCTTCGTGCTCACCGTGGCCATCCTGGCCGTGGCGCAGGTAACGGGGTCACGCGGCGGCGTCTCGGGGTGACGCCCGCAGCTGGCTGACCTTCCTGTCCCTGTCACCGTCCCTGCCAGGTGGATGGTGACTCTGTCAGTGGCATCTGCTTCGTGGGCTACAAGAATTACCGCTACCGAGCCGGCTTCGTGCTGGCCCCCATCGGGCTGGTGCTCATCGTGGGCGGCTATTTCCTCATCCGGGGTAGGTGTGGCTCGGCTCTGGGAAGGGCAGGACGGGGTCACCGTGGCTGTCCCCACACGCTGAGCCCCTCATCCTCTCCCCCACAGGGGTCATGACGCTCTTCTCCATCAAGAGCAACCACCCCGGGCTGCTGAGCGAGAAGGCGGCCAGCAAGATCAACGAGACCATGCTGCGCCTGGGTGAGGCCTCCACCGGCGCCGTTCCCGAGGGAGTTGGAGTGGGAACGAGGATGTTTTGTCCCCTGAAGTCACACAGCTCCTTCCCAGGGGTGGTGGCAGCGGGGGACAAAGCTGTGCTGGTGCTGGTGCTGGTGGTGGTGGCACGGCCCCAGCGTGGCGTCTTTGTCTGGGCGTCGCTGGAGTTTGGCCTAACTGGGGATGTTCCTCTTCTCCTCCAGGCATCTTCGGCTTCTTGGCCTTCGGCTTCGTCTTCATCACCTTTGGCTGCCACTTCTACGACTTCTTCAACCAGGCCGAGTGGGAGCGCAGCTTCCGGGAGTACGTCCTGTGAGTGGCACGGGGACAGGGGGGTGACGGGCGCGCGGTGGCACCCGTGGGACAGCCCCGTGTCCCCCAGCGGCGGTGCCACCGCCATCTCCACGCCGCAGAACCGCGGGGTGTCCCCCTGCTCCTCACAGCCACCGTCCCCCGCAGGTGCGAGGCCAACGTGACCATCGCCACGCAGACCAACAAGCCCATCCCGGACTGCGAGATCAAGAACCGGCCCAGCCTCCTGGTGGAGAAGATCAACCTCTTCGCCATGTTCGGCACCGGCGTCTCCATGAGCACCTGGGTCTGGACCAAGGCCACCCTGCTCATCTGGAAGCGCACCTGGTGCAGGTGGGACTCCTCAGGGTGTCACCCCATCTCCCTGGAGCCCTTTCTGCTCCATCCAGGAGGGTGGGGAGAACATTCCCAACGTTGGAGGACATTCCCAGGTGTTTGTCCCTCGGCTCAGTGAGCTGCGGGCTCGCAGCAGCTCAGGAACGGGGTGGCCTCTCCGGTTTGGCCTTTGTGGGACACCTTCGTCCCCGGGGTGGGGAGCTGGGCAGGGTCCCTGTGCCACCAGCTGTGACAGTCCCCTCCGTGCCCTGCGTGTCCCCAGGCTGACGGGGCAGAGCGATGACCAGCCCAAGAGGATCAAGAAGAGCAAGATGATCGCCAAGGCCTTCTCCAAGCGCAAGGAGCTGCTGCGCGACCCGGGCCGGGAGCTGTCCTTCAGCATGCACACCGTGTCCCACGACGGCCCCGTGGGTACGTGCCGGGGCCAGGGGACGTCCCCAGCAGCCCCCTGATGTCCCCAAAGTCCCTCCCTTGACCAGATCCCCCCCTGTCCTGCAGCTGGTTTGGCCTTCAACATCAACGAGCCGTCGGCCGACGTGTCCTCGGCGTGGGCTCAGCACGTCACCAAGATGGTGGCCAGGAGAGGAGCGATCCTGCCCCAGGACATCTCCGTGACACCCGTGGCGACACCTGGCAAGTCCTTGGGGACCTGGAGGGGGATCTGTGGGCTGGGGGTGTCGGGGGTGCGGATCTGGGGGGTGGTGACGGGGCACAGGCCGCTCACAGCCACCTCACCCCAGTGCCACCAGAGGAGAGAGCCAACCTGTGGGTGGTGGAGGCCGACGTGTCCCCGGAGCTGCAGAAGCGCGGCGGCCACAAGAAGAAGCGGAGGAAGAAGAAGAAGAAGAAGGAGGTGAACCCAGACCCCGAGCGCTGCCTGGGGGGCTCCTCCGTCCCTCGCCTGCCTCGCCTGCCCCCCCAGCCCTGCCTGGTGGCTTTTGCCCCCGATGTCCAGCCCGACGCCGCCTTCCCCGGGCAGAGCCGCAGAGCCGAGGTCTTGCACGTGATCAGCAACCCCTTCTGCCCCGAGAGCGGCGCCGAGGAGAGCCCCGGTGCCGGGCGCTGGCAGCACAACGGGGGCTCCCTGTGGCCACCCCAGCCCTGGCCAGGGCCAGCCAGGACTCAGGGCCGCCGGGCAGGGCTGGCCCCCATCCACTCCCGGACCAACCTGGTGGACGCGGAGCTGCTGGAGCCCGACTCGGACTTCTGACGCCAGCGGGATTTGTGGGGACAGCTGGGGTGAGAGCCGAAGGTGAGGGGACACGCCAGGATCCATCCCAAATATTCCATCAGCCTGAGCACATTCCCATTTCTCCCTTTCGGAGGATTCATCTCCGTGCACTTCCCAGCCCGGAGAGGGTTTGGGATTCCCTCCGGAATCACCGGGAGAAAGGAGCTGTCGGTGGAACAACCCCCGGCTCCCCCAGGGATTTAAGGACCAGGGGGAGGTTTGGGGACAGCCTAGATCAGGGTAGATTTGGGGCAGCTCTGCCCCACACACAGCTAGAGGTACGTAGAGCTCACCCCCACTTGTGCCAATAGCGAATTTTGAAAAATTCCTGATTTTTTTTTTAATGTTTCTATGGCGATGCCTCTGCTCGGGGTGAGCCCACTCACCCTGGTGTGCTCCCCTATTTTTGGGATCACCCCAAATCCCTTCCAACACCCCAAAGTGCCTTCCAGCTCCCCAAATCAGGATTAGTGGGGTGGCAGCACCAGGGAGATGGGACACCCCAAAAAAACCTCGAGGTGAAGCAGGGTCAGCAACCCCCCCACCCAGAGCAAAGCTTTTTATTATTTTTTTAGGATAAAAAAAAAAATAAAAATAAAAATAAAATAAACATCGAGTCACAGCAAACCCAGCCGAGCCCTGAGGCAGGAGGGCTCCAATCCCTGCTGGTGTTTGGATTTTCCCTGTTTTTATTAAGTCCTGGTAGACTCCTGGCTTTTATTTTTAATTTTTTTTTTAATTTTTCTTACTATCCCAGTGACCTCCACGGGTTCATTTTTGCTGTGTAAAAGAAAAAAAAAAAAACAAAACTCCTGTATCAGTATTAAATTTACAGATTTTCAATCCCAGTGGCTGCTCTGGGCTCTTTTGGGGTGGGAAAACATTTTTTTGGGGGGGGGGTGGGTTGTCCTTTCTCCTTAAAACTCTCCTGTTTAAAAACTGCTTTAAAGTGTTTTAAAGTGCTAGAAAACACCTTAAAAACCACTTTAAAGTGTTTTAAACTGCTTGAAAACACCTTAAAAACCACTTTGAAGTGTTTCAAACTGCTTTAAAGCACTTTAAAAACTGCTTTAAAGTATTTTAAACTGCTTTAAAGCACCTTAAAATCTGCTTTAAAGTGCTTTGAACCCCCTGTTCCTCCTGCAGGAGGGGCTGGAAATGCCTGTGGGGACACTTTTGGGGACAGCTGGGCACTTTTGGGGACAACTGGCCTCAAACTGGGAGCACTGGTGGCACCATGAGCTAAAATATCCCCCCAAAACCCCCCAAATTTGGGGCTTCCCAAATTTTGGGGGGCTGCTGGGCAGGGTCCCACTGAGGCATCCAAAGTTTCCCATGGTGCTGGTGCTTTTTTTGGGTGGGAAAATGCTGCTTTTGGAAAAAAAATCCTTTTATTTTGCTTGCAGCTGCATATTTTGGTTATCCTGCAAACCAGACCCTAAAATTTAGGTGGAATTGGTCAGTGAAAATTGCATTTTTCCAGTGTTTTTTTTAAATCTTTTTTGGCTGACCCGAAGTCAAAGCTGGATTGTCTGGGATGAAACAAAATATTTCTCTTTATCTCTCTTTTTTTGGGCCTTTTTTGTTGTTGTTGTTGTTGGGTTTTTTGGGGTTTTTTTTCTTTCTATATGTTTTATTAAAATTATAAATCCCTGGATGGTGCAGCCTGGTCATGAGGAAATGACAGCTGCAGAAAAATGGGATTGCAGGAATCAAATGGCCAAAAATCATCCTAAAATCACCCCATAAATCATCCTAAAATCACCCCAAAAATCATCCTAAAATCACCCAAGATTCATCAAAAAAATCACCCAAAAATTACCCCAAATCCCCCCAAAATTACGCAAAAATAATCCAAAAAACATCATAAAATCACCCAAAATTCATCCAAAAATCACCCAAAAAATAATCCAAAAATCACCCAAACATAATCCTCAAATCACACAAAAATCACCCAAAAAATGTCCAAAAATCACCTAAAAATCATCAAAAGATTCATCCAAAAATCATCCCCAAATCACCCAAAAATCATCCAAAAATCACCCAAAAATTAATCCAAAAATCACCACAAAATTACGCAAAAATAATCCAAAAATCATCATAAAATCACCCAAAAATAATCAAAAAATCACCCAAAAATCCAAAATTCATCCAAAAATCACCCCAAAATCACGAAAAAAATCATCCAAAAATCACCCAAAAGTAATCCAAAAATCACCCAAACCTAATCCCCAAATATCAAAAAAATCTCCCAAAATTCATCCAAAAATCACCGCAAATCGCCCAAAACTCATCCAAAAATCACCCAAAAATTAATCCAAAAATCACCCAAACATCCCAAAATTCATCCAAAAATCACCACAAAATCACCCAAAAATCATCCAAAAAATCATCCCCAAATCATCCAAAAAATCATCCAAAAATCACCCAAAAATAATCCAAAAATCACCCAAACATAATCCCCAAATATCAAAAAAATCTCCCAAAATTCATCCAAAAATCACCGCAAATCGCCCAAAACTCATCCAAAAATCACCCAAAAATTAATCCAAAAATCACCCAAACATCCCAAAATTCATCCAAAAATCACCACAAAATCACCCAAAAATCATCCAAAAAATCATCCCCAAATCATCCAAAAATCACCCAAAAATCATCCCAAAATCATGCAAGAATCACCCAAAAATAATCCAAAATCACCCAAACATAACCCCAAATATCAAAAAAATCTCCCAAAATTCATCCCAAAATCTCCCAAAGTTCACCCAAAAATCATCCAAAAATCACCCCAAAATTGTCCAAAAAACACCTAAAAATCATCCAAAAATCATCCCCAAATCACCCAAAAATCATCCAAAAATCACCCAAAAATAATCCAAAAATCACCCAAACATAATCCCCAAATATCAAAAAAATCTCCCAAAATTCATCCCAAAATCATCCAAAAACAACCCCAAAATCATCCCAAAATCATGCAAGAATCACCCAAAAATAATCCAAAATCATCCAAAATTCATCCCCAAATATCAAAAAAATCTCCCAAAATTCATCCAAAAATCTCCCAAAGTTCACCCAAAATCATCCAAAAATCACCCCAAAATTGTCCAAAAAACACCTAAAAATCATCCAAAAATCAGCCCCAAATCACAAAAAAATCATCCAAAAATCACCCAAAAATAATCCAAAAATCACCCAAACATAATCCCCAAATATCAAAAAAATCTCCCAAAAATCATCCAAAAATCATCCAAAAATCATCCAAAAACAACCCCAAAATCATCCCAAAATCATGCAAGAATCGTCCCAAAATCACACAAAAATCACCTGAAATTCATTCAAAAATCACCCAAAAATACAAAATTCATCCCAAAATCACACAAAAATCACCCAAAAATCATCAAAAAAATCATCCCCAAATCATCCAAAAATCACCCAAAAATCATCCAAAAATTAATCCAAAAATCACCCAAAAATTATCCAAAAATCAACCAAAAATAATCAAAAAATCACCCAAACATAATCCCCAAATCTCACAAAAATCCCCCAAAGTTCATCCAAAAATCACCTAAAAATCATCCAAAAATCACCTAAAAATCATCCAAAAATCACCCAAAAATCATATAAAAATCTCACAAAAATCACCCAAAAATCATCCAAAAATCACCTAAAAATCATCCCAAAATCACCCAAATTTACATCAAACCTCCCTCCACTTTGTTTCGTGGGACAACCCAAACTCTGCTGTGGATCTGCCTCTCAAGGAAAAGAAATTTGCTTTTTCCAAGGCTGATTTTTCCCAGTTTTTTTCCCCAGATTTTCAGGGAAACCCATCCCAGGCTGGAGGGAAGGAGCCAGCCCAGTTCTCACAGAGCCCAAATTGTTGGAATTTTTGGGGGTGCTGCTTTTCCTGGTTTTTCCCAGGAAAACGCTGAGAATCTCTGGATTTTGGGAATGTTCTTTAAGAGGTGAGGAAAATCCCAGGCTCATGGTCAGGATTTTGCCTTGGTCAAAACAACTTGGTGGGATTTTTGTGGGATTTGTGGCACTGGAAATGATAAATTTTGGAGAATTTCTCCATCTCCAGGTCAGCACAAGCTCCTCTAAGCAGAAGAGAAGGATCAGTTTTGGGATTTTGCTTTGGTCAAAACAACCTGGTGTTTTTTTTGTGGGATTTGTGGCACCAGGAAATGATAAATTTTGAGAATTTCTCCATCTCAGGTCAGCACAAGCTCCTCTCCTCAGCAGAGGAGGATCAGGGTCAGGATTTTGTCTTGGTCAAAAGAACCTGGTGGGTTTTTTGTGGGATTTGTGGCACTGGAAATGATAAATTCTGGAAGATTTCTCCATCTCTGGTCAGCACAAGCTCCTCTAAGCAGAAGAGAAGGATCAGGGTTGGGATTTTGCTTTGGTCAAAACAACCTGGTGGGATTTTTGTGGGATTTGTGGCACTGGAAATGATAAATTTTAAAGGATTTCTCCATCTCCAGGTCAGCACAAGCTCCTCAGTGGAGAAGGATCAGGGTTGGGATTTTGCCTTGCTCAAAACAACCTGGTGGGTTTTTTGTGGAATCTGAGATGATAAATTTTGGAAGATTTAGAGAAGATTTTCTCCATCTCCAGGTTGGCACAAGCTCCTCTGAGTAGAAGAGAAGGTTCAGGGTTGGGATTTTGCTTTGGTCAAAACAACCTGGTGGGATTTTGTGGAATCTGAGATGATAAATTCTGGAAGATTTCTCCATCTCAGGTCAGCACAAGCTCCTCTCCTCAGCAGAGGAGGATCAGGGTCAGGATTTTGTCTTGGTCAAAAGAACCTGGTGGGTTTTTTGTGGGATTTGTGGCACTGGAAATGATAAATTTTGGAAGATTTCTCCATCTCAGGTCAGCACAAGCTCCTCTCAGCAGAAGAGAAGGATCAGGGTTGGGATTTTGCTTTGGTCAAAACAACCTGGTGGTATTTTTGTGGGATTTGTGGCACCAGGAAATGATAATTTTTAAAGGATTTCTCCATCTCAGGTCAGCACAAGCTCCTCTTCTCAGCGGAGAAGGATCAGGGTTGGGATTTTGCCTTGCTCAAAACAACCTGGTGGGTTTTTTGTGGAATCTGAGATGATAAATTTTAGAAGATTTAGAGATTTTCTCCATCTCCAGGTCAGCACAAGCTCCTCTCAGCAGAAGAGAAGGATCAGGGTTGGGGTTGGTCAAAACAACCTGGTGGGTTTTTTCTGGGATTTGAGATGATAAATTCTGGAAGATTTCTCCATCTCAGGTCAGCACAAGCTCCTCCAAGCAGAAGAGAAGGATCAGGGTTGGGATTTTGCTTTGGTCAAAACAACCTGGTGGGATTTTTGTGGGATTTGTGGCACTGGAAATGATAAATTTTAAAGGATTTCTCCATCTCCAGGTTGGCACAAGCTCCTCTCAGTAGAAGAGAAGGATCAGGGTTGGGATTTTGTCTTGGTCAAAACAACCTGGTGGGTTTTTTGTGGCACCAGGAAATGATAAATTCTGGAAGATTTCTCCATCTCAGGTCAGCACAAGCTCCTCTCCTCAGCAGAGGAGGATCAGGTTTGGGATTTTGTGTTTGTCAGGGGTTTGTAAAACATCCTGGGGTCTTTTTGTGGGATCTGTGGCACCAGGAAATGATAATTTTTAAAGGATTTCTCCATCTCAGGTCAGCACAAGCTCCTCTCCTCAGCAGAGGAGGATCAGGGTCAGGATTTTGTCTTGGTCAAAACAACCTGGTGGGTTTTTGTGGGATCTGAGATATTAAATTTTAGAAGATTTCTCCATCTCAGGTCAGCACAAGCTCCTCTCCTCTGCAGAACTGTGGTGCTGCAGGAGCTGTGACTTTTCCTTCTCTCACAGTGCCAGTGCCAGGAGAGGGACATTGCTCCAGCTTCAAATCCTTCCCTCTTTCCAAGAGTTCCAAAGGCTCTTCCGAGCCTGGAATGGGCCCTGAGCCGGAGTTTTGTGATCCTGGAGTGCTGCAGAGTCAGATCCCGATTCTGCTTCAGCACCAGCAGCTTGAGTTCGGTGTGGTCAGGAATTGTCCTCATCACACTCCAGGCTCACAGGGATGTGCTGCTTTTCCTTTAATTCCAATCCCCTCTGGAATTCCTGCTCTTTCTTCCCTGAAATCTTCCTTCAGCCTCTCAGGTGCTGCTGCTTCCATCTCTCCTCTCCCTCCTGATTTTTGGGGAGGTTTCTGTGGATTCCTTCTCTCTCTCTCTCCGCTCCTCCGGCTCATCCCAAACATCTCAAACCAAGGGCTTGAGGATTGGACACTTGAGGATTGGAACTGATGCTTGAGAATTAAGAATTAATTAAGCTCTCACCCACTAACAGCTCCAAGTTCTCTCAGGGCCGCTCTCAATAAATAACAATAATAAAAGGATGGGTTTGCGCTCTGTAAGAGGCACATTCCCGGAGAAGCGGATTTAGAAAATGTGGTTTATTACGGGTTTGTGCCTTTAGGCAGAGCTCTGTGGCCGGCAGGCCTGGCAGGACAGCAAGTCCCAGGTTTTTGGATGACACGTTCCTCGTGCCAGGATGTTGTGGCTCCTCTTTTCCATGGATTTTCCTGGCACACCAGGCCCTGGGGAGCTGCCCAGCCTGGCCATGGCACTGTGGGGACACCGAGCCCTGTGACTGATTGAGTCCAGAGAAGGAGCAAAGGAGCTGGGAAGGGTCTGGAGAATTCCTGAGGGAGATGGGAAGGGTCTGGAGAATTCCTGAGGGAGCTGGGAAGGGGCTGGAGAATTCCTGAGGAAGTTGGGAAGGGGCTGGAGAATTCCTGAGGGAGCTGGGAAGGGACTGGAGAATTCCTGAGAGAGATGGGAAGGGGCTGGAGAATTCCTGAGGGAGTTGGGAAGGGACTGGAGAATTCCTGAGAGAGATGGGAAGGGGCTGGAGAATTCCTGAGGGAGATGGGAAGGGACTGGAGAATTCCTGAGGGAGATGGGAAGGAGCTGGGGAATTCCTGAGGGAGATGGGAAGGGACTGGAGAATTCCTGAGGGAGCTGGGAAGGAGCTGGGGAATTCCTGAGGGAGATGGGAAGGGGCTCATCCCAGAGAAAAGGGGGATCAGGGGGAATTTCTGGCTCTGCACAACTCCCTGCCAGGAAGGGACAGCCGGGGGGGATTTGGGATCTTATCCCAGGGAATGGGGACAGGAGGAGAGGGAACGGCCTCAGGATGGGCCAGGGGAGCCTCAGGGTGGGCAGCAGCAGGAATTTCCCCATGGAAAGGGTGGCCCTGGAAGTGCCCAGGGAGGTTTGGAGTGCCCATCCCTGGAGGTGTCCAAGGAAGGGCTGGAGGTGGCACCCAGCGCTCTGGGCTGGGGACATAAAGAAGGGATCAGGCACACCTTGGTCTCGATGGTCTTGAAGATCTTTTACAACCTCATGGATTCTGCGATTCTAAGGCTGAAAAACTGAAAATTCACCAAAATGTGAAAAAAAGAACCAAATGCCTTCACGGGCCGGCTGTATCCGCGCGGACTACAACTCCCATCAACCCCCGCGCGGCCCCGCGAGGAGGCGGGGCGCGGCGCCGCGCCGCAGGGGCTGCCGGGAGTTGTAGTCGCGACGGGGCGGAGCGCTGGCGGGAGGACTGCATGTCCCGGCATGCAGTGCGGCGGCGAGCGCGGCGGGGCGGAGCGGGGCGGGGCCGGCGGCCCTGAGGGAGCCGGAGCCGGAGCCGGAGCAGTCGGCGGCGATGTCGGTGCAGGTGGCGGTGGCCGCGCCCGCCGTGGAGCTGAAGGAGCTCGGCGGCCCCATGGATAAGGCGGCGGGGCCGCCGTGCGAGCCTGTGAGCGCTCACGCAGCCGGGCACGGCGTGGCGGCGGCGGCTCCCGCCTGCCCCGTGCCGGGCGCCGAGCGTGAGGCGGCCCCGGCCCCCTCCGCCGAGCGGCCTCCGGGGAGCGGCTGCCCCGGGCTGTCCTCGGCCGCCGGGCTGTCCTCGGCCGCCGCCAAAGTGCCGCAGGCTTCGGCCATGAAGAGGAGCGACCCGCACCACCCTCAGCACCGGCACCGCGACGCCGGCGACAGCGGCGGCGCCGCGGCCGAGGCGCTCGTGAGCCCCGACGGCACCGTCACCGAGGCGCCGCGCACGGTCAAGAAGGTAACGGGGCCGGGCACCGGGAGAGCCTCCCCGGCGGGGCTGTGCGGGACATCCCCGCGGCTACAAGCCCGCAGCGGGCAGGGAGAACCGGTCCGGGGCTCCGGGACGCGGCGCTGCCTCCGGCGGGCAGGGGCCGGCCCGGTGCGGGGGTCCGCGGTACGCGGGAGGTGTCGGTGACCCCTCAGGTGCTGCCGTGACCGCGGGGGTGCTCCGGGGCTGTGGCTGCGTTTTGGGGGTGTGTTGTGCCATGGCTCAGGGGGTCTGTCTGCGCCTTGTCCTTCGCCGTGTCTGACATGTGGGGACGTGTGGGGTGACACTGGGTGCGTTTACACCCTGTTCATGTGCCCAGGGGTGACACTGGGTGTGTTTACACCCCGTTCATGTGCCCAGGGGTGACACTGGGTGCGTTTACACCCCGTTCATGTGCCCAGAGGTGACACTGGGTGTATTTACACCCCGTTCCCGCACCCCCAGGTGACACTGGGTGCGTTTACACCTCGTTCCTCCCTCCTCAGGTGACACTGGGTGCATTTACACCTCGTTCCTCCCTCCTTAGGTGACACTGGGTGCGTTTACACCCCATTCCTGCACCCCAAAGGTGTCACTGGGTACCCATTCCTGCCCCCCCAGGTGTCACTGGGTGTATTTACACCCCGTCCCGCACCCCTAGGTGACACTGGCTCTGTTTACACCCCATTCCCACACCCCAGGTGTCACAGGGTGCGTTTACACCCCGTACCTGCCCACCAAAGGTGACACTGGGTGGGTTTACAGCCCGTTCCTGCCCCCCCAGGTGACTCTGGGTACCTTTACACCCTGTTCCCACACCCCAGGTGTCACGGGGTGCGTTTACATCCCATTCCCGTCCCCCTAGGTGTCACTGGGTACCCATTCCTGCCCCTCCCAGGTGTCACTGGGGACCTTTACACCCCGTTCCCTCACCCCTAGGTGACACTGGGTGTGTTTACACCTCATTCCCGTCCCCCCAGGTGTCACTGGGTGCCTTTACACCCCATTCCTGCCCCTCAAGGTGTCACTGGGTGCCTTTACACCCCATTCCTGCCCCCCCAGGTGTCACTGGATACCCATTCCTGCCCCTCAAGGTGTGAGTGGGTGCCTTCACACCCCATTCCTGCCCCTCAAGGTGTCACTGGGTGCCTTTACACCCCATTCCTGCCCCTCAAGGTGTCACTGGGTGCCTTTACACCCCATTCCTGCTCCTCAAGGTGTCAC